>NC_056741.1:1264130302-1264427802 GCF_019279795.1 Protopterus annectens | reverse complement strand
AATGGCCTGTGACTGATAATATATGTTTTCTACAATTCCTGCCAAACATTTTCCAATATATTTCTCAATGACAGTTTTAATCTTTGAATTAGAATAATGAGGCCACCCACGAGTTTGCAGAAGACTGAGCCACTTGTATAAAAATTGCCTGGTGTGCTCATGTGCTTGTGTAAGTGAATATTCCTTCACTAAAGATTCAGGCTTTACTATGGTAGATTTCTGAAGGGGAGTTAGAACTAAGTGATCAATGATATGAGTCGTAACTTACTTCTCACTTTCTCCACACTTACACAAGCACACACACACACACACACACACACACACACACACACACATATACATATATATATATATATATATATATATATATATATATATATATACATATATGTACACACACACACACACATGTGTGTGTGTGTGTGTGTGTGTGTGTGTGTGTGTGTGTGTGTGTGTGTGTGTGTGTATATATATATATATATATATATATATATATATATATATATATATATATATATATATATATATCTCAGATATATGTTAAAGTAATGAAAGGCGCAAATAACCAAAGTCCCAAGCTTACATTATTTGTGTCATTTTTTTATTTCGTCTGTGTTTGTAACAGTTGTTACATCAAGATGCACTAATATAGTATAGGGACTATTACTTGATTATTCATTTATTTTATTTATTATAGGTGCAGCAGTTCTGTGGATTACTGTCTTAGCTTCTGTTGTTTGCGGATGACAGTCCAAAACTTTCCTACATTTAGTATTTGTCATTATTACATAATAGCTGACACAGAGAATCAAAGGATGAATATAATAAAATTAGGAAAGAAATACTTGAACATGATGTCCCTCTTCGATGAATGCTGAAGGAAATCAGCATATTTTCTAATGTCACTCAGAATCCACAATACATTGTGTAAATTGTAAAAATGAACAACGTTGCTGTACAGACTCAAGATTAAGTATGAAAAAATGTGGATCTTTAATTTAAAAAGTTTTTCCCTTTGGGATTATGTGAGATATCTGAAATTAAAGCATAACTGGGAAAGAACTGGAAATGTTTCTGTAAAAATGTTGGAGACTGCAACCATGGTACTGTGCATTTGTTTTAACATATGGTTGTATATTCCTTTCTTGCTCCCAGGTGTAAAGATTAGATATGTAGCAGTATATGTTCACTTTACTTAACAGATTTTATGTGATCTGTCTTCTAAGCTACATTCACAAAGCATTTTTTTCAGACAATGTTTACATTATCCAGATTTTTGCCTCATATTTTTGGTTCATAGGTTCATAGGAGGTTACTAGGCTAGCGGCCCTCAAGCCTTACAAGCCTAGCCATGTTAATCTTGAGTTGCCTCCATTGTCTTTGGTTAGATGGATGTAATTTGCAGAGTGCGTCTATGATAAGCACCAACTACCCCTGTCCATGAGTGACAAGGGTGCCATCCCTGTGTGAATTTGTGGTCTCCCATCCATTTGTGCAGGTTGCACTTGAATAGGGTCAGTGAGGAGTTCTGCTTCATGTGAACTGGAAGTTTATGCCAGAGGAGTGGTAATCTCTGGAAGATATATCTGTCTCTCCAGCATGTTCTGTTAATGTCAAAAAATCACTCACACACTACCATAAATATAGGGAACTCGTAACTTGGCCAAAAAACACATAATATTGATAAAAAAAGCACTTCTACCACATACCCCTAACTACACAACCTAGAAATCCCAAAACATTCTGGAATACTGTCAACCAAATGCTCTACCCTGGAAACCCCTCAACACCTAACCCTTGCCCTAGTAATTCATCCCAAGAAACAACCTCCATCTTCAATACCTACTTTATCAATACTATTATCAAACTTGTGCCATCTTCCAACTCAACCAATCCCTCACCTCCCACCACCCCCTACTACAAAACTATCCTTTCTCACTAAATTCCATCCTTACTAGCTACATTAAAAATCTCCTTCTCAAACTAAAACCATGTTCCCCATCAGCTGATAACCTGTCATCTCTCTCTCTTCCTAAAAGCTGCTGCTAATTCCACAGCATACCCAGTCTCCATCCTCATTAACAGCTCTGTGAATCTACTGTCCACACACTCTGGAAGAAATTCAACACCATACCTATCCATAAAAGTGGAAACTCTGTAGAACTCTCTAAATATCTGCCAACTGCCATACTCTCTCCCTTCTCAAAAATTCTTGAGCATTGTGTGCATAAACAAATCCTGCCTTATCTCACTCAAGAAAACCTTATCACCCCTACCCAGCATGGCTTTCACCCCCACCACAGCACCACTACCGCTCTCATTTCTTTTACTAACTTCATCTCCCTAGCCAGAGATAATAACAAACTTGTGTCCTGTCTCTTCTTAGACCTCTCCAAAGCCTTTGACACTGTCTCCCACTGCATCCTCCTCTCCAAACTTTCTCAACTAAACATTTTCCCCTGCTACAATCTCCTGGTTTACCAGCTACCTCACTAACAGACAGCAATCTGTCAAATGACTGTCTGCTCTTTCTCCCCATAAAAATGTGCATCCCACAAGGCTCAATTCTAGGCCCCCTTCTCTTTAACATCTTTACTAACCAACTCCACACATCCTGTCCTCAGTCATCCCTCATACAGTACATGGATGACTCCACTATCATCACCATTGCTGACAAACCCTTTGACCTGCTCACCCTAACTCAAACCTCTTTTAACCTCACTAAAACTTGGCTTACTAACAACTAACTCATACTAAACCTCCAAAAGACAAAACTTATTCTATTCCTACTCAAATCTCTCAACCATCTTAAATCTTCTTTCACCATCTCTTCCCTTAACACCACTATCTCATCTGAACCCCAGACAAAGCTCCTTGGAGTAATCATTGACGACCAACTTAAATTTGACCTCCATGTACAACACTGCATAAAGAAAACCTACCAAAAAAGCTTGGCCTACTTTACAGGAACAAAAGATTCCTTACCCCCAACTCCAGAATCTCACTTGTCTAGGCTTATCTTCTCCCTAACCTCTTCTACAGCTCTCAAATCCTTACTAACTTACAGTCCTCTCTACTTTCTAAACTCAAAACCACATACAACAAATTAGCCAGATTTGCAGATAACCTGCCACCAAAATCACGCCACTGTCTTGTCTCCAAACACTCTGCTGGTTGGAATTTCCTAACCAACTATTATTCACTCAACTTCTCATCATTCACACTATCCTAAACAAGCCCCCCTCCTCCCCTAGCATATCCTCACTTGTCTCCCTCTACAACCCACCATGCTATCTCAGAAGCTCAGACCAACTTCTCTTACAGATTCATAAACCTAACAAATCAAGTGGACAAAACCTCTACAGCTACCTTCCTGTTCTCTCATGGAATAAGCTTTCCATGTCCCTAAGAACTATTACCCATGCTCATGAATTCAAGACAACTCTCAGAAATTACCTATACAGCACCTGGAGATGTCACTGCAAACATCCAACTTAAAATCTTCGCTTCCCCCTTCCCTCCTTTGTTCTTCTCCCTCCCTCACTTTCCTTCCTACTTCTTCCTTTCCCACAATAATACTATCTATTCTAACTTCCTGTGTATTACAATGATAATCAAATACTGCTCTGTATACCTCTCCTAACTCCTGCCCCCAGTAATCTGACACTAATTCCCTTTCTCTCCTTTACCCGTCTCTCTTACTTCCCCTCACACTGTAACTTGCTAAACTAACTGCCATGACTGTCATACTAGACCACCTATAAAAAACCTTCTGTATTTTTACCACTTTGCTCTTACCTGCCATCTCAATACTTACTACTTATATGAAATGCCTCATTTGCTGACGTCTCTTACTTGTACTGAAATTTGGTCACCTGTGTAACCTTTACATATATACTTTTTATTGTGTTAATAATATTTTACTTTACTTCTGTTAATGTTTTACTTGCACAACTAGTACTGTGAATATTTTTCTTACTTGCATAACTTGTTCTGTGAGTTTTCTACTTGCATTGCTTTTTACTTACTTGAATAATTTGTACTGTGAATTATTACTGTATAATTTGTACTGTGGAGCTTTTCTCCCCGGGTCTCTGCTGGAAAAGGCTGCAAGCTCAGATCGACTATCCTGGTCAACAAATGTCAAATAAATAAATAATAAAATAAAATGTCACAGGCTAGGTTAAGATCCCTACAGTGAGTGACTCTTGTGCCATTTGACTTGCCGATGTGCAGCATATTCATCAGGGCAGGGTCAGAGACTGCCCAGAAGGCCAGGCACAAGTCACCTCTGAGCAGCCTATACAATACACAGTACAATGACAGGGCTTTCAGTATATCCACGTATGTTATGGTTTGGAGGCCCTGTATTTTCTTGCTGAAAAACCTCTGTGGTCTCTCCAGCTGCTGCAGATGTCTGGTGAGGTACATGTAGAAGGGAGCATTGTACTCTATTAATGGTCTTATGAGGACTGAGTACATCCTTAGACCTGGATGCGATGCCCTTACTTATGAGATGCACAAAATAAAAGCCTTTCCTTATCACTGTAGAAACTTGCTGGTTGAAGTTCAGATTGCCATCTACCTGTGTTCCCAGATCTCGTACCACTGGGTTTGAACTTGGGGGGGTGCTGTTAATATTGTAATTAGCAGAGAATTCTACTTTTCCAAAGGGGATAATGATGCACTTTTTTGCATTTAGTTTTAGACCATGGATATGGCACCAGTCAATTGTCCATGTTAGTCCTTCCTGTAATATGTTAACATCATTGGGGGACTCCATGATTGCATCCAATTTGCCGTCATCAGCGAACTTGGTAAGTCAAAGGCCATCTACTTTAGCCTGGACTTCTGAGGAATAGATTCCAAACAGTAAAGGGCCCAGCACATATGCTTTTGGTATGCCACTGGTGAGGGGTCTACAGGTAGAGGTGGAGTCACCAACTTTGATAGTATGTGTGCTCTCAGTGAGCCAAATGGCTATCCATCTAGTGCTGTAAGGGTTAATACCCAGGTGGGAGAGTTTCTCAATGATACCTGAGTGGGGGATTGTGTCAAAAGTTTTGGCTAGGTCAAGAAAGTACATATGTACTCCATTACCTTCATCCTGGGCTTTGGTGAGTTTCTCGAAGAAGCTTTCTAGGTTTAATAAGCATGATCTACTCATAATGAAGCCAAACTGGTTTGGACAGAGTTTGAAGGTTGCCTATGTCTTTGTTGATAAGGTATACAATGATTCTTTGCATGGCTTTGCAGATGAAGCTGGTTAGACTTATGAATCTATAGTTCCCAGGGTTGGTTAATTGCTTCCCTTTGTGCAACAGGACTACTATTGCTGTTCTCCACTCTGCTGGAACAAAGCCAGTTTTCAGGATATGGTTAAAGAGAACACCAAGCAGGTCCACTAGATTCTGTTTTAGATTGCTTAATAAGCAACCTGGGATACTATCTGGTCCCACTGAGGCTGTGTTTTTGGCTTTGGAATGTACAGATATAACCTGATCTCTAGAGATACTAGGCAGAGGATTGGTGTCAGATATGCTTTGAGGTATGGATGGTGAGGACGGGGGTGGGGGTGGGGTGAAGTTTGCACCCAATCTGTCAGCTAGCAGGTTGATAATTCCTTCAGGTATAGTATGAGTGGTACCAACTACTACCAGTTTGGCAAATAGCTGGGCATTCCCTTTTAGATTTCAGATGTAATTAAAGAATGCCTTATGATTATCCTTAGCTATGGATACTATTTTGCATTCATAATTAGCTTTAAAGGACTTTACAAGATTTCTGATTTGCTTGTTGAAGCAGTGGAGGGAATTCTTCCTCTGCTGAGTCAGTTCCCTCTTTTTCTTAGACATTAGTTTCTTCCTTTTGTTATATAATCTGTTTATACTTGAGGTCCACCAGGGTGGCTTGTTTTTTCAGAAGGACCTGGTTTTAATCTGGTCAAGCACAGCCGAGTCTATACAGTTGCTTAAGTGTTTATACAGGGCATGTGTGTACACCTCTGCAGAGGAGTCATTGTTAGTCTATGATTGCAGGGGTATAAAACTTTTTATGCCATTGTTTAGTAGGCTGTAGTTTGCTTTTAATGTTTTTGCTTCTGTGGTGGTGACAGGTTTAATAGTTACTTCAAACATTATACAACACCCATAATATACCAACACACACACACACACCAGTTCCCCAAGGTCAGATTTGAACACCACTCCTGTGTAGGTATAGAAGCTGTATTCCATACAATGTAAGAATAGTGCCACCACATACGGTCTGTTCCTCATAAAATTTGTGATTTTCTGGCAAATCATTAAGGCTTGAAGTCACTACATATATTTGAGTTTCAAACTTCATAACATTCAGAAAATGTATGCTAATGCAAAACCTATTATTTTCTTGGTTTTCTTAGGTTATAAGAAACTCCTACAAGTTTACTGTGAATTTTGTCATTGTATAACAGCCTACGGTCACTACAACTGACCTCAATAGTGCAGGAGCTCTGCCACAAGACCATACTCCTACAGGTTTACTGAGAATTTTGTCATTGTATAACGTAAGCACATTTAACGTGAAGAAGCTTGCTGTACATTAACTTTAATAAGTTAAATATATGCCTGCTGTTTGATTGAAAGTCACTGTGAGATAGTCCATGCACTCTAAGGATCTCTTACTAAATTTGCCACTGCCCCTCTTTTTCTTGTCCAGTAGACTATACTGCACATGCCAATTACTTAACCTCAGGAAATTACCTGTTTTATTTTGTAACTTTAATAAGTCAAATATATGCCTGCTGAATGACTGAAAGTCACTGTGAGATAGTCTGTGCACCCTAAGGACCTCTTACTATGTTTGCCACTGCCCCCTTTTTCTTGACCAGTAGACTATACTGCACATGTCCGTTATATAGCCTCAGGAAATGACCTGTTTTACTTTGTATTTCTTTGTTAATTGCTTTGTACTGGCTATAAACTGATTGTTCTCAGTTATAATTTCACCTGAGGGTGGGAAGCCCACTACATTTAGCTTCACTTCACTCCCCTGTCCTTCCCCAATTCTGACCCAATCCCTCTTACTCTAACATTATACATTCTACATATACATTTAATTTGTGACTCTTGTTTACAAAAACCTCCCCAAATGACCTTACTACTTCAACACATACATTCCTGTTTCTTGCTTCCTATTTCCCTATCTCCATTTAATTTTTAGCCCCATTCCCAACTATCTTTCTTCTTCCCATACTGCTTTGCATTATATCCATTCATAATCACAACCCTCCCTAATAGTATGTATCATTCCACATTGTATCTTTTACTTTCCCCAAATAAACCCTCATTTCTTCTTATTTTGACTACATTATTATACTCTAGCCTTTCATATCTGTCTGTTCCTTACATTCCAGAGAATATAACAGGACAAACTAACTCTCTTCTTTTATAGAAAATACTTATGTCCTTACCCGTCCTTCACCAGCTTTCAGAATCCACCATCACTGAATCTCCTACTGCCCTGCAACTTCTTGTTTCCTTCTTCATTGCTACTTCCCCACTACCTGACGTCTATAAAATACAGATTTCTATACTTATGCTACTCTTCAGCTTATCCTCTATTCTTTTCCTACTACTGTGCCATCTTCCATCCTACCATGACTCAATAACAATAATAACATTTCTCTGGGTTTCTCCACCTCTGTCCCAACCACCTATCCATACTTCCTCTTTACACTCTCCACACATTGCATCAAACCATTTTAATATTTCCCCCACCTTTACTCCAGCTATAGAATGATTAACTGCACTTCAGCTCAAATCAAAACAAAAGTAAGTGCAAGAATGCTCTCCAAAAACAAGTATGCATAATTCCCCAATATACTAAAATCCTTCTAGGAGATATACACCCTAATCCTAACCCCACCTATCACAATGAACACAAACATAATTCTCTCCCACACACTTCTCTAACCCAACAACAGCCAATCCCGAACCCTGATGATCTATTTTTTACTGCAATAAATGTTAGAAGCATACAAAATAAAAAGTGCTGAACTACATGCCTGGATTACCCAACATAAGCCTGATGTTCTCACTGTAACTGAAACTTGGGTTAAATCCAGCATAAACAACTCTGATGTTCCACCTCCTGGCTTCAATTTCATCCATGATGAGCATACAAAGAGGAAAGGCGAAGGTATTGCTTTAATATTTCCAACACCTACCACGTTTCCCTTACAGCAAACTAATACCAAAATTCAGTTCAGTGGAGCTTCTTATTGCTTTCCTCACAATAAACACTTATAAACAAATATGTATGATTGTCATTTACATCCCTCCTGGCAAGAATACAGCTATACTGGAAGATATCCTACTCTGGATATTCATAACATTTCCACAAGAAAAAATACTACTAGGTGATGTGAATGTCAGTTGGTTGGACATAAACTCTAATTTCCCTACGTCTAGCATGAACTTATATTGTTTTACATAACTAATTAATAGCCCCCCACACATTATAGCAAGACATCAAATTCTCTATTAGACAGGATCCAGGTATCAGACCATAGAAAATACACCACCCCAGGTAGAATGTCAGACTTTCTCAGTGGTCATCTAGCAGTCTATACAACCTGACATCTTACACATCCAGTTAAACAGCATATTTATAAAACTACACTCGTCATTTCCAAGTTTAACCCAGAAATGTTCATTACTACACTATTATCTATTAAATGGAACTTCCTAAAACTCCTCTCCATTAACAATGCAGTAAATAATTCAAACAACTTTTCTAAATATCCTTAATAGCCTTGCACCTCCTAGAATGAAGAGACTAAAACAAATAATGCGATTTGGCTATCCAAAAAGAGAAGAATGGTTATGCAGGATAGAGAAAAAGTGTGGAAAGAATGGCAAAAATATACGTCATTATCTTGAAATCTTCAGAATGCTTTGAAATCATACTAAAAAGCAAATAAACGAAGACAAAAATATACTATAATAACTTTCAGAATAATATTAAACACAACCCTAAAAAAATTTTGGAGATCCTTTAAAGAAATCTTACATCCCGGCCAAAAATTCAACCCAAACCCCTCTGCCGATAACTCACCACTTGAAACTGCAATACAGTTCAATTCTTATTTTATAGATAGTATAGCATCACCAACCAAGGATTCCTCAACATCTAATCCCACCCTGTCCAAAAAAAGACATACCACCACATCCACTTTCATCTTCAAACCCGTTCCCACATCCTATATAAACCTAGTCTTAAAAAAACTTAAACAATGCCCTCCTTCAACTGATGATCTTCCAAGTGAGTACCTAAAAACAGTAGACAACAGCATTACCTATCCTGTCTCAATCCTTATAAATAGGTCAGTCCAGGAATCCCACATTTCCTCTCTCTGGAAAAAGTTACACATTATCCATCTGCACAAAGGGGGAATTTCAACAGACATTAATAAATTTAGACCTATAACAACCTTATTTCTCATTGCCGAAATACTTGAAAAATGTATTCAGAAGCAATTGCTAGACTATCTCCTGCAGGAAGAACTCCTATCCCTTACACAACATGGCTTATGTCCTTCCCATAGTACTAACACTGCCCTTCTAACCTATATAGATACTATTAATAGAGATAATGGCAAACTAGTCTCTTTCTTATTTCTATACTTGTCTAAAGCATTTGACACAGTTTGTCACAGCAAACTTCTACTTCAAATGTCCTCGCTAGGTCCCTCCCAGCTCACCCTTCTGTGGTTCAAAAGCTACCTGTAAAATATGTATCAGTCAGTAAAATGGCACTCCATGCTCTCTCCTTATCTCCCTTTCACAACTGGTGTACCACAAGGCTCTATCCTTGGTCCCCTCCTCTTTAAAATTTTCACCAACACCCTCTATACATCCACACCAAAGGCCACCCTAATACAGTACACAGATGATTCCACTCATTTCCACATATGAAAATATGGAACACCTCCAAAAAAATTGCTTTAACCACCACTAAAACATGGCTTTATAATTCAGAACTCATGCTCAACCCAAAAAACATCAAACTACTACTTTCCCCCCAAATCTCTCTCTCATAAAAAATTAAAATTTAAAGTCCTCTCTCTTGATAATGCAACCATTGACATCACTTCTCATAGCAAATTATAGGGATAATAATGGATGATAATCTTACATTCAACCTGCATATAAAAATTGTATAAGAAAAACTTATCAAAAACTAGGGCTGCATTACAGAGTCAAAAACTTTCTCACTGACGCAACTAAAACTACACTTACCACTCTTCATCTCCTCCTACACATTTTTTTGGTGCTCCCATCCTTACTAACCACCAGGCTTCACAACAATTAAAACTTAAAACAATGCTATAATAAAGTTGCTAAATTTGCAGCAAATACTTCTTTCAGAACCCACAACTGTATAGCACTGAAAAGCCTAAACTGGCTAGAAATGCTTCATCAACTTAACATGGAACTGCCTTTCTAGCACTAAAAAACATTCTACACAACTATGTTCCCAGTCAGTCATTGCGATCTAGTGATCCAAAATTCCTGTCTGTCTACAAACCTATCAAATCTGCTGGGCATCGTCTGTACTCGTACAACGTTGCTAAGGGCCGGAGCTCCTTACGTGTATCCATCAGGTTAATACCCTCCCTCCCATCTTTCAAAACCACTATGAAAGACTTCCAACTAAAATCTGACTCTGTTCTTGCTCAAAACCAGGATAAACTATATCTCTAAATGTGAACAAGTACATTTTCATTCCTTATACATCCTTACTCTCCCTTCTTCACTTACTTCCTTACTTCAATCAAATTATCTTGCTTGACTTTCTCTTTAAATTTACCATAAGCCTGTTTATCACTCACTTCCTATTGCAATTCCTGTTTGTATTAGATTAACTTAACTTTAATTTCTCTACAAACTACCTAAAATTTCTCTACATATTAAATGATTGTCATATAACTTATATTGATTCTTAATTAAAGTTTTTATATTATGTCTAATTTGTTATAATTATTTAAACTGCAGACTTTTTTTTGTTTTATTTTTGAAGATTGTAAAATTATTGTTCTTAAAACGTTTTACAATAATTTGGAGCTTTTCTCTCCAGGACTCAGCTGAAAATGGGCTTCTACCCAGTCAGACTTTTCTGGTAATCAAATGTCCATAAATAGGTAAATAAATAAGAGCAAAATTTAATGTTTGTCCTGATTTTGGGCCTTTGTCCCCCCATTATTTTTTGCTTTGTCCAAAATACTTGCACTTAGAGTTTGAGAGGTAATGTTACATGTTGATTGAAAAGATGTTTGCTTCAGTGGTTTCAGTGTTGCTCCTAACAAGTGATTTTGATGATTTATAGAAAATACAGTTCTTTATAAGCAATCAGGGTGTATCATATAATGGTTAAATTAGCTATAGATGATAGCCATTTGTTATATTGATTTGTCTTTGTATGTCTCCCTGTAGAAGCTGTAAACTAGCAAGACAAGTGGGAGATTTCTTGCTACTCGTCTTCAAGGAAAATTTTGAACTTTTTGAAGTACTTTGTTGTTTATAGTAGGTTTGCTTTAAGATGTGCACTTCTTGCTTTTTAGCTAATTGCTGTGTATTCATTATTCATAGGTAAGTAATAGGCTAGCTGCCACTGTGGGCCCTTTTAAGCCTTGCCAATTTCCCTTTCAACTGTGGGAATTAATCCTTGTATCTTCTGTCTGTGAGGTAAACACCTTAACCATTATGTCAATCCCCAACCCCAAAATAATAACAATAATTCTATTTAATAACCCAGTAGACCTACTGGACAAACAGTCCCTTTTCATGGACAACTTGGAAGAACATCTGGTTAAGTGACCTTGCTAAAGGTAACATAGAAGGCAAACTATGGCTGAAGGAATCAAACCCTGTACTACAGAAAATATAGTTTGCAACCTTAACAGCTGCACTGACTGCTTTATTTTCAGTCAATAGCTGTAACTTACCATTTTTAGCATTTAAATCATTTCTGAAAATGCTACCTATGACTTCCCACCTCATGAAGTACAGCACCATCATTGTACAGTTCAGTCTGAAAATATTATTAGTATCTTCTTCTTTTGGCTTTTCCCGGTTAGGGGTCGCCACAGTGGATCACCTGTCTGCTCATGATTGGCAGTGGAGTTTTTACAGTGTCGAGTTGCCAGCCTGACGCCAAACCTTCCACAGAAGGCACACACTCACACCTAGGGCCAATTTTATTGTGTCCAATCCACCTACAGCATGTCTTTGAGATGTGGGAGGAAACCAGACACCTGGAGGAAACCCACACGACCACAGGGAGGACATGCAGACTCCACACAAAAGGCACCCCAGCCGAGGATCGAACCGGAGAACCTCTTGCTCTGAGGCAGCAACGCTAACCACTGCACCACCGTGGCCACCCTTGAAAATATTATTAGTATGATGATAGCAAAATCACTTTTAGAGATTAAGTTATGCAATACCACTGCAAATATTTTAATAGTTTAGCCTTTCAACAAGTCATCTATAGGACTGCAGTGTCATTATATAATTCCATCAAAAAAGGTGATGTCATGTGACAACTGAGAAATTGCCAGAATGCAAAATCACCACCTGAGACTGTGTAGACTATTTACTACCAGACATTCCTAAATACCCTTCCATATTAGGCTTCTGATCATATGCAATACTAAGTTTATTGCTTATTTGAGTGAGTGCTGGTGTGAAGTATAACAGTGGGTATTGACAGACCACCGGAACCTTTGAGGAATTTATTTCCACCCACGAGTGGTATTTAATGTTTAAAAAAAAAAATGAGAAATGCACTCTATAAGCATACATTAATGCACTCAGAAGCAAAATTCACTTTTGTGGACATTGATGGTGTGGTGTGTAATTCTTGTAGGAGTAATACATACATTGAATCCATTCTTAACAACAAAGAAAGAATGCAGTTAATCAAAATCAGTGTGTCATTCAAGCTTGGTGTAAATGAAAAAATGTAACTTATTTGCATGGTATATTTGTTTTATTTAGATTTTGTGATTTTTGCTTTTGGTGTTTGTTCAACACATTATTTCATTTTGATTTTCTGCGTCCATGAACTGTATGTAAAAGTATTCTGTTTGTGCACCTGCTTTAATGTGATGCTTTTTGTGTGCATGCATAATGGCTAAGTACCTTGAACACAATTTCACCTAAAGGGTTATTGATCAAATTGGGGCTGATATTAGAGGGGGGACCTATCTCTTTATGGCTGGAGAGATGTGAGTTAATATGGCAGCTTAGAGTTGATGCTTTTAACTACCCAGGATTAAATGATGTTTGCTCTATAGCTTGCATCTTAAAACTGAGAAGCCTGGAGAGCTAGAAAATGAATAACCTATATATTTCTTTTTTGTCCGAATAATGCATATAAACATTCTAATGACACTATTATGAATTTTGTGTGTGCAGTAACTGCAGCTCTTTGATGATGGCTCTTTCTATTTAACAATTTAGTAATTATTTTAATAATTAAGTAATTATGTAATCAGCACCATGTGACCAGTCAGAAGATATTTAACAGCATTCAGTTTCATTTTGGATTTGTAGTCTGATGAAGTACTGATATTTATTTGTACGAAAGCGCTAGCTTTACTTTAATAAATTTCTTTGGGAGTTTTAGTACAACTATTCTCTGTGCTTCTGTTTTCTATTCACCAATTTGTGTTTGTTTTGGATTATTTCTCAAGTCTGTGCTTACATGGCTATGGACTTTGGTTTTGGTGTACCCTCCCTATTTCCGGATGAGACATTGAGTAGAGATACTAATCAAGACATTGGGTGACTTACTTGTTTAATAAACATGTTGAACAAAAAAGTGAACAACCTGGTGGCTTCAGTGGCAAGTAAAGTACTTAATACCTCCCTCATTGATACTGCCAGTAATCGGAGTTTGCCTTCTGTACCTCCTTTGGCTGTAGCAGCTTGTGCTACAGTTAACCATCATCATGGATCAGAGAATTCCAATGTGTCTTCTGTAACTCCTTTGGCTGCAGCAGCTTCTGCTACAGTGAACCAATGTTACGGAGCGGAGAATTCCAACATGAGACCTGCTACTGATTTGGATTCTGTAAGCAGCGATAATACTAATAATGGGCAAATGGGTTTATCTAATCAGCCCGCACATTCTTCTTATAAGAATGCCTTGGTGGGTGATTACAACATTAAAAACTGGCTTTCACACACCCCCCCCCAAGGATTACAATTGACAATGATGAATAACCCAACAAACTCAGACAATGTTCGAACAGTTAATGACATTGTCACGAGACTCAATACTCTTGACATCAAGTCTTTAAGATTAAAAAAATTGCAGCTGGAGGTCATGTATTTCCACAAATGTATTGAATGGAATATTGTTCCTAAGGGACTAAGGAGCTGGCGGTACCCAACAGATTTATTTCCTGACTCCCACTTCCACAAAAATCTGATCAGTTTGTTTAATAAATAAGGCATTGAGTTGATTAAGTGCTTTGTTGAACACTATAATATGCAAATATCAGAACTGGAAAAGGAAATTAGCATATTGGACAATTCTATTAGAGCGGATGCTGATTTCGAATGGTATAAGTTTGATTATGCACATATTTTCAGCAGTATTGACGTGCAAATCAATTAATTGAGAGCTAATAAAATTAAGAAGCTTAAAAGGGATGAGTTAGACTATAATAAAGGGTTAGCTTATGCCAGACCGCCGCTATCACAACAATGGGGCGGATTTTCTCAAATTGCTAGCACAGAGCCTGGATTGGCTGCTAATACAGTGACATTGAACAACAGCGATGATACTGATACTAATGCCATGGAGGAAGCAAGTCCTGGGGCAAATATGGATGCCCCATGCTGCAGTGAAAGGCTCCAAAACAGAAACTATGGAAGCAACAATCAACATAAGGTTGCTTACAACCAACAAGACAATATTTAAAATTTTCAGAGTACCTCCTCTTTTGGACAGCAGCAGTCGAATCGGAGGGGGAACAACAACAAGAAAAGGAACCGAATGAACCGCCGGCAAACCAGGAGGTAACTAATATCCTGGTTCCTATTCATGGGGATTTATTAGAACATGACTAATTTTGTGAGCGGAGACAAGCTCACTATCAGTTTCAACACTATAAAGGACTTTAAAGTTTTTAACTATACTTCGTTTCCTGTAAGTACTGAGTTGACAGACATTTTAGCTAAAGGAATGTCATTTGTCCCTTCTAGGTGCTTTGATTTAGCTAAGACACTAATTGATCTCAAACTTTTTATAAGGAAATTGAATTTGAATACATTTTTCAGTACTAATAATGACACAACTGGGATTGCCACGGTGGTGGTGCTGCGGTAGCGTTGTCGCGTCACAGTAAGACGCTGTCCGGTTCGACTCTCAGCTGGAGCGTCTTCTGCGTGGAGACATGCGTGAATGGGCGTACCTTCATTGAAGGTTGTGCATCAGGGCTGGCAACTCGGCATGTAAAAACCAACTGCCAATCATTAGTGGACCGGAGTTCCGCTGTGGCGACCCCTAACCGGGAAAAGCCGAAAGACACAACAATAATGACACAACTGGTATGGTTAAAAATAATGAATTTAAAGTACACAGCACATTTAACCCAATAGTACATCCCACTTTACATTTGAGTGGATTTGTGAATGTGATTTTAGGAATTTTAATGTGTTCAAATATAAAGGGAATGTTTCAACTAGTAATTTCAATAATGATGAATGGAGGTTGCTGCATACTTTGATTAATAGTGGTCTTAGGATTTCTAAACCCGATAAGGGTGGTGGCATTGTTTTAATGAACAATGAGTCTTATGTAACTAGAATGCAAAATATGTTGGACACTGAAAATTATGCTGTTGCTTCCTTAAACGAGCTTAATTATGCTTATAGAAGGATTAGATGGTTTCTTAATGATTTATTTATTGAAGATCAAATTTCTTTGGATCTGCTTAATTTTCTAATAGTTCCAGCTCCTAGGGTCTCTGTTATTTTTGGTATACCAAAGATCCACAAGGATATCAGGGACCCTCCTCTTCGACCTATAGTGAATGGACATAACTCAATTACCTACCCTATGGCGAAATTTGTGGACCATATTTTGAAAAAATACTTGTGTGATGAGACCCAGATTTGTAGGGACTCATGGTCCTTTTTGGATAATGTAAGCAAATTAATGTTTAACAATAATTACAACTTTGCCACAGTTGATGTTAAAGATTTATACACCATAATACCGCACAGTGTTAGTATTGACTGGATTAGCCAAGTTTTGTTGAGGAAAGGCATTGATACTAATGAGTTATAGCTAGTAAAAGAATTTTTGGACCTTATTTTGTCCGATATTTTTTTTCTGTTTGGTGACAATCTCTATGTCCAATCTAAAGGTGTAGCCATGGGGTCCCCATGTGGGGCGAGCATTGCAAATCTTGTCATGTGCTATTGGGAAAGGGAGTATATTTTGAACAACAACCCCTTTTTTGAATATATTTATTTTTACTTGCGTTACTTGGATGATATCTTTATTATATTCAAAGGTGAAGTAGATGTGTTTTCAGAATTTTGTATGCTACATGAAGAATAGTGGGGCGAGCATTGCAAATCTTGTCATGTGCTATTGGGAAAGGGAGTATATTTTGAACAACAACCCCTTTTTTGAATATATTTATTTTTACTTGCGTTACTTGGATGATATTTTTATT
This sequence comes from Protopterus annectens, assembly GCF_019279795.1. NCBI lineage: Eukaryota > Metazoa > Chordata > Ceratodontiformes > Protopteridae > Protopterus > Protopterus annectens. The sequence continues at coordinate 1,264,411,061 of NC_056741.1, read as the reverse complement.
ATATTCAAAGGTGAAGTAGATGTGTTTTCAGAATTTTGTATGCTACATGAAGAATACAACTGACTTTCTTGCATTTACTAGTGACTTTCAGAAAGAAAAGATCTCGTATTTGGATGTTTTACTAAGGAATGATAGAACTAGGCAACAATATGTTGCTACTATTTTTAGCAAAGAGACATATTCAAAACTCTTCTTCGTTATACCAGTTCTCACCCAGAACACCAGAAAAGATCAGTACTCAAAGGTCAGTTGGTTATGGCTGCCAGAATGGTGTCCAATTTCCCCGATTTTGTGGCTGAATGTGATTTCCTCAAAAATGTATTTTTGAAACAGGGATATCTATTGAATCTGGTTGAGAACTTGATTACGGAATTAGCAACAAAAAGATCTTCAGGATACTTTAGAGCTACCCTGAATGATTCCCGCAGGGTGAACATGAATACTGATACACTACAATCTAATTTGGCTCTGAGGCTTGATAATTCTCCTATAGACTATTCCCTAACCTTTATTACACCATTTAGTAAGGACGCTTTTTTTCTGAAGGACATCCTTCAGAAAAATTGGAATATAGTTATGAGTGATAAGAACCTAAGGAATAGAATGTCTGATAGACCAATGGTCATTTCTAAAAGGGGACGAAATTTGAAATCCTATTTTGAATATAGAAGGACTTTTAAACCTAGGATTAAGGGCATGTTCAAGTGTGAATCTTGCTCTTACTGCAGGCATACTGATAAAGGCTTACATTTTAGAATTAATGCTATTAGGTTTTCCTATAATGGAAGATATAACTGTAACTCTTTACCTAGCTATGTGCAAATGCTTCCCAGTTTTCTATATAGGGAAAACTGATACGTGACTAAGGGATTGCATTTATGAACATCAATACACAATTAGAAGTAATAGGTTGAGAATGATGTGGCTAAGCACCCTGAACACAATTTCACCTAAAGGGTTATTGATCAAATTGGGGCTGATATTAGAGGGGGACCTATCTCTTTATGGCTGGAGAGACGTGAGTTAATATGGCAGCTTAGAGCTGATGGTTTTAACTACCCAGGATTAAATGCTTGCTCTATAGCTTGCATCTTAAAACTGAGAAGCCTGGAGAGATAGAATATAAATAACCTATATATTTCTTTTTTGGCAGAATAATGCATATAAACGTTCTAATTACACTATTATGAATTTTGTGTATGTATTTTTGCAGTAACTGCAGTTCTTTGATGATGGTTCTTTCTATTTAACAATTTAGCAATTATTTTAATTAAGTAATTATGTAATCAGCACCATGTGACGAGTTAGAAGATATTTAACAGCAGTTATTTTCATTTTGGTTTTGAAGTCTGATGAAGTACTAATATTTATTTGTACAAAAGACCTAACTTTACTTTAATAAATTTCTTTGGGAGTTTTAGTACAACTGTTTTCCGTGCTTCTGTTTGCTTGTCCAAAATAGTTTAGATCAAAGTGACATTAAAACATCATAAAAAAATAATTAGACATTTCTAAATAGTTTTCCAGATGTCAAAAAAAGTAGTTGGTGAGGAACCATTACTTGTTTCCAAAAGGGGCAAGAACTTAAAAGATTTTTTTTAGTCTAGATTAACCCCAGGATTTAATAAAATCTGTGTAGGCACAGTGTACAGCCTACACATAATGTATCCATGTATATGACCATGGTTCCCCCTCGGTAGTGCGCCATGCATATTAATGATGACACATTGACGAGGGAGAGCATAGGAACAGGGATATTGAATCAGTGTAGGGAGACGTGTAGAGGTTACCCATGGTTATGGATGCCTACATGGTAAGGCTCCCTGTACTGCTTCTTGCTACTGTTAAAATGCTGTGAAGTGTTTGTAATGTGTAATATTTTATTTTTATGATTTTTTTTTCCTTTCTGCATTTTTGTGCGGCACAGTGCAGTGCACAGCAATGCCAAGCTGTGCTCACATATAGACAGCTGACAGCTGACAGACGTCTAAAAATAGAGACCAGATGTCACTGATTATCATACTTACATATTATTAGTTTTTTTTATTTTTTTGTAATTGCTGTTTGCGGGTCACAGCATATCTGAGCAGTGCTCATACAGACATAGCTGACAGACATCTACAAATAGAAACTGGATGTAATTAATTATATATTTCTTGGTCTGTTTAAGCGTGTTTGCATGGTGCTGTGTGGTGCTCAGCAACACTAGCAGGTAGCCCAGTAGTAGTATAAGTGAAGGCATACTAGCTTTCAAAATATCCAAGTAACTAAATGGGAAGAGTTACAGCCTAATGCTTAGTAGGTACTGGGTTCAAGTCCATAGCAGTGTTAAGATGTCTGTAATTTAATTTATTATATGTGTTTAATTTGTGAAATATGGCACTGCTGCACTGTGCTGAGACTGCTTAAACATGCTAACGGCTACTGCTTTTTGCAAAGTGCTAAGCTTAGCTAAAACCTTGATTATGGAAGTTTTTGTGCTGCTGAGCTAAGCAATGCAGCATTTTTTTGAATGTTGCTCAATGACGTGTAAAGGCGGGAAAACAACCTACATTAGGTGCAATAGGCACGGATTCTGCATTAGTCTTTGGAGTCTACTCAACTGATGATATGGCAGGTGGTGCTGATGAATGTGCTTGCTTTTGGGTGCAGAGATCGGGTATTCAGGAGTCAAGGGTCTTTGTTGGGCTCTTGGTAAAAAATTACAAACCCAGGCTACTCTGGAAGGTTTCCAGGGCTCGGAATGTATGGTGGAGGCCTGGGGCCAGTTGGCCAGGGAATTTACCAGTACTACTGGTATTCCCCGCACTGGTGAGCAGTGCCATCACCATTATGATGACCTGAAGTGGAGAAAGAGGGGAATCTTGGACACCTGGGTCCAACAGCTATGAGCCAGGAATGCCCCACAAATATGTACGTATGTTTTCTACTGCTTTACCAAACTGCAAGCTGAATGTCTGCAAAACTGGTATACATAATGTTGTGCTTCTTTTACAACAGCTGCAGTTGAAAGAACTTGCAATGTTGAATCCCATGCCAGGCACCTGGCCAAGTTGCTCCATGAGTATGGTGAGTACGGATTTATTATGCTAATTGTAGTGCAATAAGCAAGAAAGAGTAAATGATTTACTGCAATAAAATATACACAATAAAACTGTAGTGCAATAAATGGGTAAGTAGAACTGTAGTGCAACAGATGGGTAATTAGAGATATAGCATAATAAATGAACACTAAAAACTGTAGTGCAATAAACAATACCGATAACAGTAAGCAAAATGGTGTATGGCAGGATTGTGTTGTCATAACTATTGCAGTAGAACTGTATGCATTGCTTGTCTATGGTAAGGTTGCTGCAGTCAAGTGTAACACTGTCACCAGGCCAGTATCAGTCACATAATGCTTTCTGTTCCTCCTGCTCCAAGTAATAAATGTATATGGGTGAGTTAGCCCACTCTATGGGCAGATATTGTGTGTGGACTTCACAGACATTTATCAGCAATATCAATAAAGTGTTGACCAACATTGTTGATTCCTAAATAAATCTGTTTTAATAAATGCTGTATGGCTGTATTCTATGCATGTGTGTTTTACTGGCATTGCAGTCAAGTATAACACTGTAGTAGTTCTAGAATGCAAAACAAATTCAGTCACATAATGCTCTCATTTCCTCCCACTCCAGGAACAAAAGCTATATGGTTGAGGTAGCCCATGTTATGAGCAGATATGACTGTGTTTACATTTCCCAGACACTTATCAGCAATACCAATAAACTGTTAAGCAGCATTGTTGATTCTTAAAAAAAATCTGTCTATATACTTCCAGTATGGCTGTATTCCTTGCATGTCTGTACTAAGATGCTGCAGTCAGTTGTTACATTTTTTGCAGATGTCCCCTGCACTCACAGCTGTTGGGTTCTATTCCCATGCCTGCAGAGTAAGGCATGACAGATGTATAATTTATGTACTGTACACAAACATGCCTCTGAAGTGTCAAGATTTCTCATACTGTAATTAAAACTGCCTACTCCATCTGTCACAGGATTACCAGAAAAATGATTACCTGGAATGCAATGTATTACCAAATCCGCTTACAGATGTGTACCTACATTTGTTATTGCTTGGCCCATCCTGACCCATGCTAACAGCTTGACAGTTATGTACGTGCTACATCAGCTATAGGAGAATTGTAGTCACTGTACTCAAAACTGATACTACACTCCTGAAGAGTATTTATTATCAGAGTTTTCAGGGATATAGTCTGCATTGTCAGCAATGGAAATGTTTTTCTCTCTCCCCACCAGTTATCTTCATTTATTTATAGTTATTATTTATTATTATGATTTAATATTAACATATTTTGTTTATAATTGGTAAAATGTGATTTATTATTGTTACATGTTATTATGATTCAATATTAACGTATTTTGTTAAACTAACTGTTTTGTTGGCCTTATGGTTTAATTCTTACTGGCATGCTGTTAACATACTGACTGTTATGTTACTTAATGTTGTGTTACATATAATATACATTAATATGTATTTGGATTGATAAATATGATGGTCCATCCTGTTAATACTAACAATGGTTTGCTTATTACTAACCTTAACTTATTTCTATACCATATTTACCAAAGCACATCAAGGTAGGCTGGTTCCGGCTGATCTGCCTACCTTGACTCATCCAGCTGTGGTACTGTGTCCCAGCACATCTGGAACCCAGACCTGTGGTGCCCCCTTTGTTGCCCCTGCACTACCTGCAGCGTTAGGTAGTACCACCCCACAGGAGGGGGACGGGCCCCCCTCTGTGAGTGGTGTTTGAGGGGATGTTGTCACCCAGGCTGAGCTGCCAGTTTTGGTGCACAGGATAGACTACCATGTTTTTGACTGCCACCTGCACCAGATTGAGGACATGCTGGCCAACCTGGTGGAGCAGCCTTGCCCTGGTGCCAAGTCTCTATCACTTCAATCCCCGGGGCAATGATGGAGCAGTGCAGACAGTCCCATGGGTGGGGATGTGAGTCATGCTGCTGCCTTGTGGAGGCACATGGGACTTCGATTCCACAACACCCTCCCTATCCAAGGTGTTCACCCCCTCATGTGTCATACACCACCCATCTGCTGTCTTGTTTGTCTTGTCTGTCTGCAAATGCATGCTCACCTACCCAACTTACCTCCTCCACATGTACCTATGTCCTTACCCCAACATTACTCTCACCTTAAAAAAAATGGGCACCTGCCCCCCCTCAAAAAATATCGTCCCATACAGAGCTCTCCACTGGACACATGTAATCTGGTCCAATTGTCTTGATAATGCAGTTATGTTGTCTTCACCCCTCTCTCTGGGGTTGAGAGTTCAAAGTCATGTACAAATTCTGTCAAAGTGCACAGTTATTGCTGTACAAGAAGTGGGTAGCTATGGTTCTTTCCTACACCCTTCCTGCACATCCCTACCTGCCTTTCACTATGCTTTCCTCTTGCTTGTACCCCATTTCACCACTTTCCTATCTCCTCATTTTTCTTTTCTTTATATTTTTAGTGTGACGCTGTGCGATGTGCAGTGTAGCACAGCTTCACTAAGCTGAGCTAAACAGAGCTATATTGACTATATGTGATTTTAAAATCGTAAACACCTGTCCCATATTTTGAACACAAGGCCATCGCACCTGCTGACCACTGCAATAACCTGCCACACCACACAACTTGTAATGAAAACAGGTGGTTTAAACAAAACATAGTAATTGCCTATTACAGTCATTAAGCGTGTTTCAGAGGAGATGCACTCTGCGCTGTGCCATGCAAACTTGATTAAAAAATAATGGAAAAAATGGAAGTGTACCTTGGACTCTGATGCAGTAGTACACCAGTAGAAAGCCAAAGACATAATAATGGATGTAAATGAGGCCTGTGATAGCAGGTAAATGTGCCCTTTTATCAGCAACATGTAGAAAGACACCTGCAAAGGTATTAATGGCAAAATATATGTACAACTGGCACCCCAGTGCAGAAATACATCCATATAAAGCCATGCACATACTGATGGATGTAGAAAACGTTTGTTACAGCCCATATGTGTGCACATATATCTTGCAAATACACCTGCTGTAGTAGTGACTCAGTAGCTCAGTCTGTTAAATATCTTGTGTCCAAATAGCTTAAAGCTAATCAAACCAGCAGGTCGAGCTCCGAGCTTAACATAGATCTTGAGAGATTTCTATTTTTCAAAATGCTGCAAAAGATTCTCCAGTACAATAATAAAAAAAAACCACGGTGACTCTTGGTTCTTCTTCTTCAAATGAGATTCTTCTTTATTGTGTGATCTTTCCAGAAGTTAGGTATTGATTAGCTTAAAACTATTCAGGCACATGTCTAAACTGGTTTGGTGGTATCCGTGCAAGATATACGCAAGGGACAGCCTTGGGGTACTGCTCTGGCCATAGGAGCTTCCAGGTGCTAGGGCAAAAATTTCTGTTATATGCCTTGCAAACAGTACATTTTGCCTTTGCCACGCACAGTCCTGGATTCAAATCCAGTGGTGTGTAGCAGTGGAATTATAGTATTGTTATATTTATCCCCCATGTTGGTCAAGGACACAACAAACATGTGGCCTAGTACTCTGTTAGTGATACTGTTGCCTAACATACTTACCTTAAACACATGCCTTAATTGGACTGGAAAGGATAGCCTCACTCTGGCTCTCCCTCTACAACATGGCTGACATAGCTCCCACAGTTGCTCCTACAATTTGTTGTCCTCCAAAATGTTCACACTCTCTGTCTATGCCTATGACCTGCAGCAGCAGCTGCAGCCTGTAGCACACCCACCTCTATGTAAAACACCTTATATATTGTACTGTGGTTGCATGTGATTGGCTGATTATCATCCAAATCAGCTGTGTAGGCTGCAATTAGCATTTCAGATCCACAGGATGGTTAAGAGGCACTCACCTGCTGATGAGAAGCATGGTAAAGGGCAAGCAGCTGGCTATAGGAAAACAGTCTGTATGAGATTTTCCTCACACAGAACACGCAGATGTAATATATTAACTATCAGCACATATCAGCAGAGGAGTACTGGACTCCATCAGGTATGTAACTATTTTGTTTACATCAGGATGCAGATGTGTGAATATATTTAAGGGGAATAGGGATCACAGCAATAAGCCATTCTTAGAACTGTGATAATGACATACCAATGATCTCTAGATTTGTTACATATACAGAAGGTGTGCAATACCTCAAAGGTCTATAGTATAATGTCAGTGTAGCACACTGGGCTATTGGGACTCACCCTTTATAGTGGATGTAAGTGCACACTGCTATTTGCTTGGCACAGTTGTTTTCACATATTATCAGGGGGGTTGGCCCTTGGGGACACACTACAATAGACTGCAGTGTGGGCCGTATGATCGTACAGCAGTATCTGTCATGGCATACATGGGAATACCTGACTATCAATAGTATTTTAGTTGTATCCACATGCTTAGTATGTTTTCACACTGTGGCATATGACATGTGTGATCAAGCAGTGGATATTGCCAGCCATTCTGTCCTTGTTGTATCTCTACAGTGTCCTTCCACGTATGTGAACCTGACATGTGTTCCCATGTTGTTGTCTTTCAGGAAACATGTATACATAATGTCATGCAGCTTTCACAGATACAGAGAATAAGTTTATCCTGGAAGGGCTCCATCAATACCATGAAGTCCTACTGTCCAGTGGGAGGCACAACAGGGAACAGCATGACGCACTGTGGGCTGACCTTTCATCAGAACAGGACATATGAGCAGGTGTGATACCATACAATGGACATGATCAATGCTGCACGCAGAAGAGTGGCAGATGTAGCCAGGGATTGTGGCACCACCGGTGAAGGGCCTGCAGTGGAACAACCACTCTCAGCCACAGAGGAATTCCTGGCAAATCTAGGCATACATGCCAGCTTCCAGGCATCCATCATACCCTACATCGTGGATGTGGGTGCCACAGTTTCCACGGCTGAGGAACATGCAGGTAAGCTCAGACTGGTCATCACTGCAATACTGTAGCATTCAATGTGTCAGGGCATACATAGCCTTACATGGGTGTCAGGTCTGTCTGTTTTGAGGGGGGAGAGAAGGGTTTAACTGCAGTATGGCTGTCATGCTCAGATTTTGACCACTATAACAATTAAGACAGTATCTACTGTAAATGCGAGATATATGGGTGTATTACCATGTGGTGGTACTGATATTACCTCTTCCTCAACTTTTCACAGGTCCGTCAGGTAGTGCACAAGCCCGTGGTCCTGCTCCTGGTAAGCATGAACTGTTTTGTTATTGATGTATGTTTACAGCATTGTAATCTATAGACTGTCATCCCAGGCCTGCTGCCTGCATTGCTGTACTGTTGGCATGTTAGACTGTGCACATGTTAGACTCATACCTATGCCTTGTAGGTGTGACCACACTGATAGATGTGACAGTATTGTCAGGACAGTACAGAGTGTTATATGTGTCAACTGTGCAGAGTCTACACTAATGTCAACAGTGTACCTCACTGTTGCTGATATGACTGCAGTGTAAGGAGAGTTTATTTACAAGTAACTACAGGTGTTAGTGGGAAAAGTATATTCCTCAAGTCCTACTATATGAGGTTGGGTTATCAACAAGTCTGTCATAGTGACAACAGTGTATACAGCCTTACATATATAACAACATAGTACTGCAGAGCAAAATAGTGCAGGTAGTAATGTACTGCTTTTTCCTTTCTTATCACAGGTGACCAGGGTGTTGGTCTCTGTCCCCTACACAACCTGATGTCAGTGTCCCTCAGACTCTGATGATGATGGTGGCCATAGTGTGGCACAGGTGGGAGTTTTGGGGGTTGAATCTGTCCCAGAGGTTGACATCCCTCTTCTACCCCAGTTGTCACTGCACACAGTCAATATGCCCGCACATATCCAGTCCCTGGAGGCCACAGATATTGGACAGTCAGAGGGTGGGGACATTGAATAGGAAAGTGTGGCAACTTTGGCTCCAGTGACTGTAGATGCAGGCCATAGCCAGAGAGCTAGCGAAGTCCCACACAGAGGGATTGACAGGGGTGTTTGCAGGAGGCCTGCTGTCCATCCACCACCTGTTGCAGGTTTCACATCATGGGTCACTCGGCACATGTTCTGGGCCATCATGGAGGCACAGGCATGTTCTGAATGCTACACCTGATGTATGCTTAGGGTTATGGATGCAGCAGAGTCTGACATCCGTGACTGCCTCCACTGCATTGGGGACACCTTGGATTGGTTGACTGATGCAGTGGACAGAAGGTGGGCTGAGACAGTGTCTGTCTTGGACTGCACATTTTCTGTGCTGGAACGTGTGGTTGGAGTTGAGTGTCGGACTCATGGATGTAGGTCAGCAACCAACTCCACATGGCCGTGCAAATTCACGCTCCCATAGTGGCAGTACATCCAGCGCTACAGATGGGAGTGTGCTGTCCACACCATGACATGGCAGGCCATGGGCTCATTGTCCTGGGCATTCCCATGGGAGACATGGTCCCAGCAGACATCAGTCATCATCAGGTACTGGCACTTCTTCTGACCTTGGTCATGGAGGTGCCAGTGCAACTCCTGGCAGAGCCAATTCCCATGTTCAGGGCCAGATACGGTGAACTGTCAACTCTACAATGTACAATCCAAAGCTGTTCAACATACACACATGTAGGGCTAGCACTGAGCTTGACTGTGTACACTCACACACACACCACTGTCAAATGCAGGTCACCTACAGACACACAAGGCACCTTTCCATGGTCCATCTTACCTGCTTCCCTTCCTGACTCACACATATGCTGTCAACCATTTGGGTCAGCCTCTTGCACCCCCACATAACACCCTGTGCAAGTGATGACACCTGTACCACATCCCTGTCATCCTTGCCATCACTGCAGGGAAATTAACCTATGTGTCTGATGCACAGGGTGACTATATTATTTTACATGTACTTGTGTGATGCAGTGTTGTTTTTCCATGCCACATACTGTATGCTGGAATTTTTCATGAGTATGCCACATACTTTTGTGTACCATATGTTGTATGATGTAATGGCTATATAGTTATAAAATGACAGGTGTGTCACGGACCTGTTTATGTTTCTGCTTCAGGGGTCTGTTGGGATAATCTATGTATACACAGTGGCAATAAAGCAGCACAGTATGGCATGTCAACACAGCAGAAATATGTCTTCAGCAAGGTACAGCACTATAAGTGCATGGCTCCATAGGTTCATATATGTATAACAGACTAACAAGCACAATGGTGGCATTCAGCGTACTCATGCATCCCTAATCTGTGAACAGGTATGCTACCCTTGATAAGTGTCACCAGGGTTTTGAGAACTCACACATCTACAAGCTGTGGTGATGGAAATGACCCATCTACACATATCCTGTGCCCAGTACAGACAGTTTTCTGAAACCAGTTATGATTGTTGCATTCTGCATCCCATTGTATGATGTGTGTCACAGCAAATGTGTGCTTCACATGCATTGGGGGGCCTGTTTCACGTAGTTTGTACCGTCTCTGTTACATTCCTTTCTCTCCAGCATATACTATGTAAACCATGGTGATGTAGGCATGTAGAACAGGTGAGACATGTATTAGTCCTGTCATGGATACGCATGAGGTACATAGTGGGATCCGACACCTCCATGTATGGAGCCATACACATCCCTTCCAAAGCATGTAGGAGACAGACTAGACATGTATGGTCATGACATGGACTCCATAGGACATGTTATCTACACTGTGTACTGGTGTACCATGGAAACTGTGAGGCTGCTACAGTTGTACGATATGCCTGTGTCATAGCATAGCAAGGGTGCCATTGTACACGATGATAGGTGTGATGATTGCCACATTCAGTATAGCAGTGACAGTCTGGGATTTACATCCCAAATCTGTCAGTATAGGTTGTACAACAGTGAATACATCCCCACATCTTACCGACCAGTGAAAGTCTAAGGCTACATTACTCTCTGCATCCATAACTCCATGTCGCTCAACTGTGTGTTTTGTGCAGACATGACAATATATTGCAGGGGTGGATGATTTCCCACAGGATAGTATTGTGCAGTCGCTGGCATTTAGTCTTTGTCAGTGGCTCAGAGAACAACTGACTGTGTCTTAGTCCATCATGGATAAAGTACAGTTGTGTACCTACCATAAATGTAGATGTTCGAGTGTATTCACTGTTGCAGTCATTACAATAGGGTTATCCTGCTGGCAGGCTACCTGCAGTTGACCTGAATTCCAAAGTCCTCCCTGACGTCAGTGCACCAGGTGTATAAATGATGCAGCCGACACCATTTTCTTCAGATTTTCTTGCCCCAGATGTCAGGTGCCCTCAAAAGGGTAGGCTAATTTATGCCAATAAACATGCATGCAGTAAAGTAAAGCTCTACCTTCATCTACAAGCAAATACACCACATAGAGGAGTACAGATTAGACCCAGCAAAGGAAAGGGGGATGGTGGGTGGGTAACCTGGACTGCAACAGTGAATACACTCGAACATCTACATTTATGGTAGGTACACAACTGTACTATGTTCATCGTGTTTCACTGTTGCAGTCATTACAACTGGGTTGAATCCCAAAGCTATGGTTGGGCGGCTGGGGCTAAATAGGATTAGGAGAGGCTATGAGGCCCTGCAGAACTGCATGGCAAAGCCAGCTCTAGATTTAGAGTAGAGAGGTAAGTGATAGTGCTTTATAAAAGTGTGCACTGAACTCCAAGTTGCAGCCTCTAAGATGTCTATGGTTGGTACTCCTCTAAGGAAGACTGCTGAAGTGGCTGCTGCTCTGTTGAATGTGGCCTAATGCCCATAGGCACTGATTTGCCATGCTGTGAATAGCAGAAATGAATGCAGTGGCCTATCCATTTTGAAATAGTCTGCTTTGAGATAGCCCTTCCTTGTGATCCTGCAGCATATGCCACTAGAAGTTGTTCAGTTTTTCTGAAAGCTTTGGTTCTGTCCAAGTAGAAGCGTAGCTGCCTGTGAATGTCCAAAGAACGCAGAAGTCTCTCACTCTTATTCTGTGGGTTTGGATAAAAGGTAGGCAAATGAATTGCTTGATTCAGGGCCACACTGGACACTACCTTAGGCATAAATGTCAGGTTTGTCCTCAGAGAAACCCTGTCCTGATGGAAAATGATAAAGGGTTCCACAGCCATGAGTGCCTGTAACTCTGAGACTCGTCTTGCAGAGGTTATTGCTAGGAGCAAAGCTGTTTTCCAAGATAATAATTTTATATCAGCTGTAGAGGCTGGTTCAAAAGGAGGCAGTGTGAGTTTTTCCAAGACATAACTTAGGTCCCATGCAGGTATTGGTGCTCTCCTTGGGGGTCTTATGTTTTTGGCCCCTCTGAGGTACTGCCTTAGTAATGGATGAGAGAATAGAGGTGGTTCTGTATTGTAGTGAGCTAAAATGGCAGAGGCATGAATCTTAATTGAGGAAAAGGATAGGCCTTTGTCCAGCATCTCAGCTAAGTATTGTAAAATCTGAGGAATATTTGGTACAATTGTGTCAATTCCTTGTGCCTGGTTCCAAGCACAGAATCTCTTCCATTTTTCTGTATAAGATTTTCTGGTGCTAGGCCTCCTGGCCTCCAAAATAACATCCATCACTGCTTTAGACTGAGGCGTGTTTTGAATGGTTACATTATCCACCATGCTGCCAGGTTTAAGGTCCTGAGTTGGCTGTGCAAGATCTGACTATTTTGTTGAGTCAATAAGTGAGGAATTTGAGGCAATGTCCAGGCTGGGCATTGAGACAAGCTCATTAGGATTGGGTACCAGTGCTGGTGGGGCCAGTCTGGGGCAAACAGTATCATTTTTGGCTTCTCTTGTCTGACCTTTAGGAGTACCTTGGGGAAGAGAGGCAGTGGGGGAAAGGCATACACTGTTAAGTTTTTCCAGCTGAAAGATAGAGCGTCCACTTTCCATGCTAGCTTGTGATAAGTCCTTGTGCAGAATTTCTGCAGTTGGCAGTTGTGAGGCGAGGCAAAGAGGTTTATGTCCGGGCATCCCCATTTTCTTGTTATCATGCTGAAGACTTGTGGATCCAATTTCCACTCGTGGGGATCCATTAGGTTTCTGCTTAGTTCGTCTGCCAGAGAATTTATCCTTCCTGGCAGGTATTGTGCTTGCAGATGTACTCGGTAAGTCAATGCTGTGTCCCACAAAGTCAATGGCTAGTCTGCAGAGGGGGTAGGAATGTGTGCCTCCCTGCTTGTTCATGTACCACATGACTGTAGTATTGTCCATCTTTATCAATAGTTGTCATGGATGAAGTAGATCCTTGAAGGCTGTCAGGGCATTTTGAACAGCTAGCATCTCTTTTTGATTGCTATGTAGATGCATTTGGCTTGCGGGCCATGTGCCCTGAATATATCTTCCTGCCATATGGGCCCCCCAGGCATACTCTGATGCATCTATTGTTAATGTCTGCCTGGCTGTGGGTAAAGTGAAAGGCTGTCCCTTGTTGTGGTGACAGGCCTCTGCCCACCATCGAAACTCCTGTTGCAGGCAGGGAATGAGGGTAATTATTGTTTCCAGGCTGTGGCAATGTTGAGTCCAAACACTTTTTAAATACCATTGCAGTTTCCTCATATGCAGTCTTGCATATGGAATTAGCAGTATGCAAGATGCCATGAAGCCCAAAGCCTGCAGAATTGTTATTGCAGATAACTGGGTCTTTGTTGCTAACATTTTGAAATAACTAGTCAGTTGTCTTTGCTTGTCTGGCGTGAGATAAGCCATCTGGGCAGTTGTATTTAAGCTTGCACCCAGGAATATTATCTCTTGTGGGGGTACTAGTTTTGATTTCTTTTCATTTACTGTGTACCCTAGGCATGTCAGTAATCCTTTTACAAAAGCCAGATGCTGTAGTAGAATGTCTTTGTTCTCTGCTTGAATAAGGCAATCGTCCAAGTAAGGATAAATTTGTATTCCTCTTTGTCTGCAAAATGCAATTACTGGTGCCAGGCATTTTGTGAAGACCCTGGGTGCAGTAGATAAGCCAAAGGGCAGTGCAGAGAACTGGTAGTGCATTGAGCCAGCTATAAATCTGAGGTATCTTCTGCATGAATGTCTGATTGGGAAATGCAGGTATGCCTCTTTTAGGTCTAAAGTCACAAGCCATGCCTTCTTGCCCAGCATGGGCAGAAGCTGCTGCAGAGTCAACATTTTGAATTTCGGAGTATCCAGAAATGTGTTTAGAATAGACAGGTCCAGTACTGGTGTCCATGCATTGTCCTTTCTGGGCACCAAGAAGAGTCTTGAGTAAAATCCTTGTTCCTACTCTTGCTGTGGCACTGGCTGAATGGCCCTCATGTCCATGAGGGCTGAAACTTGTTTTTGAGCCTCCTTCCATTGATTGTGTGGCAGGTCTGGCATTCTGTTTGCCCTTGGCAGGGTGTGAAAATGGAACCTGTAGCCTTGAGAAACTATATTCAGGACCCATTTGTCCTGGGTGATCATGTGCCAATTTTGTGAAAAAAAGTGCTAGTTTTCCCCCTAGAGGGGCTGCCAAAAGATAAGTGCTCGGTGCTGGCAGGGGAAATTCATTGAGACTGTTTCCTGTATGGCTGTGATTTATCTTCTCCACTTTTGGAGGTAGAAGCACCCAATTGTTTAGACCTGTATGAGCCCTGGGGCTGGGATCTGCCTCTGGGCCACCTGTATCTGCCTCTTTGTGGCCTGTCTGACACTGGAAAGGACCAATTCTTTGCAGGCCAGTTCCTGCTAAATCTGGGAGGTTGTACCTGTAAGAAATCCTTGACTGTTTGCATAGATTTAGCTTTGTCCTCCATTTTCTTCAACACCTCTTCTGCTTTAACACCAAACAAGGTATCATGCTGTAATGGAGTATCTAATAATTTTGCTTTAACATGATCAGGCAGATACTGTTCCTTTAACCAAGCATGCCTCCTAATGACAGAACCCGTAACAGCGGCCCTGCAGGAGGCCTCCAGGGAATCAAAACAACATTGCAAAGTATGCTTTCCCACTTGTTCAGCTGCATGCAATAAATCCTGCATTTCTTTGTTTTCTGCACATTCAGAATTTGTCAACATTTTCTGTTTTAGTAGTGACATAAGATATTGTTGATATTTAAGCACATGAAACTGACAATTTAAGGCCCTTACAGCCAAAGTAGCAGAAGTGTAAATCTTTTTCCCCCATCTGTCCAGGGCCCTTGAATCCCTATCAGAGGGAATAGGATTTTTGCAGTGGACGCCTTGACCCCTTTGGGACCCTGAGAAATAGTTTCTGGGTCAGCAGCAGGGTTTCTATAAAGAAATTTATGTGAATCAGGAACCCTGTAGTATCTGTCTGGCTTAACAGGAGCTGGTGGTAAAGAGTCAGGAGTGAGACTGGTCTCTATAAATACATCATCTACAATGTCTAAAACAGGAGGAATTGCAAGGGGCCTGTGTTGTGGTAGTAAAAGAAAATCTCTGAGCCTTTTCTTAGATTCTGAGTAATCTTGGCTTTCCCAATGAAAATGCTCCCTCACAGTATGCAGGTTCTCCCCAAAGGAATAATCTTCAGGAGGAGAGGCTGAAGGGATAGATTATTCAGCATCAGAATCCTCGTAAGGAGGAAGAGAGTATCCCTGTTCAGAAGAGGAATCAGAGGAAATGGAAACTTGATCTGAAGATTCATATTCTGTCTCTTGCCTAGGTCTCTTATCAGGAGGGAGATGGGAACCCCTGATCAAAATAATTAGGTCTTCGGCCATTTTTAGCATCTGTTTTTAGGCATGGAGGCCTGTCCTGGTGAATGTTGTACTTGTTTCTTTGTCTTTAGAGGTGCTTTAGTCTTTGCCTTTGAAGCTGAAGTTGTTTTTACATATAACTGTGTAGGCCTGAAAACACCCTCAGAAGCCGATGCCTGTTCAGCAGCTCTGGACCCATCTGAGGGAATAGTTTCCGAGGGTCCAATACCTTGAGTTTCCAGTGGCCTAGCCGGCTCCACATGGGAAGCGGAAGCGGCCTGTGGCTCTGAGATAGCAGGCGTCAGGGGCTGCGAAAGCGCCTCACTGAGAACCGGCGAACCGGCAACTGGCCTAGCTGAAGCCTCGTCATCGGTTTTGGACCTCGGATGCCTGTCCTTTTCTTTGCGCTTTTTATAAATTCTGGTAGTCAGCTGTTCCGACGGCATTATATAATTAAATCTTCTGCCAAAATAATGAAATGCAAAATTGTAACGACGCTTAATAGTGCGTTGGTTAAATCTAGCACAAAACCAACAACTAGCAACGTCGTGGTCAGGGCTTAGGCAAGGAATACAGTAAGAATGAAAATCCTTATGAGGTATTTGCTTCCCACAAGAAATACAATTATTAGCTTTTTCTGACATCGGTCTGGAGCAAGAAAATAGTTTCCCCAACGGCGTACTTAGCTTTAATGAAGACTTTGGATCTGAAATTCAAACTTGAAAATCTCAGGAGTCGGCCATCCGGCACTTGCGAACTGCTTTTGCTTCGGGGACTGCGTGGCAAGAAAGACTGAAGAAAATGGCATCGGCTGCATCATTTATACCCCTGGCGCACTGACGTCAGGGAGGAGGTGACAGCAACCGATGCCAGACCAGGACTTTGGAATTCAGGCCGACTGTGGATAGCCTGCCAGCAGGATAAGCCTATTGTAATGACTGCAACAGTGAAACACGATGAACATCTGTTGGTTCTGTGTGAGATTCTGTGACAGCTCCTAATATGCAACCTGCTAATGTACTCAGTCACAGGTCACTGACAGTGACTGTGACTGCAGAGAGGGAATAAGAAGAAGGGGTATGCCAATAATGGAGGATGGTGAACGCCACTGGTGACTGACATAATTGCAGCATAGGTCTCCCAGTGCTATCCTCCCAGAGTATGACTGTGAGACACCTGCTTATTCACCAGCTGACATAACACTTTGTGCATGACATACACAGTTTCCTGCAAGACGTGCTGGCCTAATATTGTCATATACCTTGTCAGGCCATGGTTGGGGGAGTGAGACATATGTCCGACATCCACCGCATAGTGTAACAGTCAATGGACTCTGCCGGTTACAATCAGTAGGCATGATCTGGCCTTGAGCAAAAGTAACAGTGTTTGGTCCAGTATCAGTAGGTGTATGACAGTGTTAGTGCTCTTATCCATGCTAACTCATATCATGGCATTTCAGGTGACTTGGCTCAGAGACCTGGGGACACCACTTAGCACTACATGCTCACTGTCTTCTGTGCAAGTAACTATTGCAGTCACTTCCAGCATGTTGCAAGAAGACAGTCATGCAAGGTGTCTGTACAGAGCACAGACAAACACATTAGGGAAGTGTACTGGATGTTTTAGTAGTCTAATTTGAAGTGGCAGCTTGTTCCAAACTATGGTAGGATGGTAGACATATAGATTACATCCATTCTTAGTTCTAGGTTTATAGGTAAGTAGTAGGTCTTGGTTTGAGCTGCTTAGTGATCTTGTTGGTTAACAGTGGGATATGAAGGAAGATATGTTAGGGCAAAAGGAGGGTTGGTATAGTATAGCATACAGTGTATAATCTGAAGCTGGGAGAGAAGAAGCAGGTTAGGTAGTTCCAGCCAGTTTAAGTGTTTGAGTGAGACACAGTGGTGGGTTTTATAAGTATGTTGGGCAGATAATTTGATTATTTTGTTAAGTTGAGTTTAGTTTTGCTAGGAGAGTGGTGTTAAGGTTGGTGAGTATTTGAGAACCATATAATAGACTGGGTAGGAGGTAAGCTTGAGAGAGGGTTACTTTAGCATTGGGAGTAAGAAACTTTCTATTGCTGTATAGAAGACCTAGGTTCTGATGCGCCTTCTTAATGCAGTTATTGATGTGCAAATAAAATTTAAGTTGTTCATCTCTAGTGATGCCTAAGAGTTTGGTGCTAGTTTCTGGTACTATTGGGGTGTTGTTGACAGACAGAATAGTGAAAGAAGATTTAAGATGGTTAAGTGCTTTTGTAAGAAAGAGTAAGAGTTTTTTTTTTTTTTGTTTTTTTTAGGATTCAGGATTAGTTGGTTGTTGGTGAGCCAGGTTTCCACTGATGTAAAGGCAGCCTGAGTAGTAGAAATGAGACTAGAAGGAGAGTCAGAGATAGTGATCACAGTAGAATCATCTGCATATTGCACAAGAGATGACTTGTCACAAGAAGTGTAAAAATATTAAACAGTAATGGACCCAAGATAGATCCTTAGTATATGCCCATTTCTACAGGGCGGGGGGTGGAGAGTGTAGAAAGACATTTCACTGACTGTAGTTGATCAGTGAGATCGTTATAAAACCAAGTGACAGTATTAGGTGAGAAGTTTAAATTAGAGAGTTTAGCCAGAAGTAGAGGATGTGAGATGGTATCAAAAGCTTTTGAAAGGTTTAGAAATAGATAGGACACAATTTGTCATTATCACGAGCCCGGGGAAATAGTGCTTGTGAATGAGTTAAGGGCAGTGTCTGTACTGTGATTTGGGCAGAAACTGTATGAGTAGGAATAAGTAGGTTTCCCTGTACCAGATATTGCATAGTTTGCTTGTGTATGCATTTTTCTAGTAGTTTGGACAGGGGTAACAGAATGGCTATAGGTCTAAAATTAGAGAGTTCTTGGGAGTTTACTCCCTTGTGGATGGTAAGGGTGTTAAAGTTTTCCAGATAGATGGAATTTTAGACTCAGAGATTGACTGGTTGATCAAGATGGATACAGGGATGGCAAGGGTATCAGATGCTAGCTGGAGAAAGTAGGAGAGAATGTTATTAGCAGAAGTAGAGCATGGTTTCAATTTGGAGAGTAGTTGTTTGATACAAGTAGTAGATACAGGTAGAAGAGAAAAGGGTGTAGAGGAGTTGGCACTAGGAGGAGGCACAGAGGAATTAGAAGTATTGGCAGGGAGAATGTTAGTGTCAATCATATCTGATACAGTATCTAAAAAGAAAGTGTTAAAGATAGTGGCAGTTTCTTTATGTGTTTTGTTTGGATAGGGATTAGGAGAGGAAGGGTTTCCAGGATGCAGTATTTGGTTGACTGAATTCCAAAATTTATTGGGGTTAGATTTTAGTGCCATGGGACGGTTATGGTAGAATTCCTTTTAATCTTTAGCAATGTGTTTTTTGTCAGGTTTCTGAGTTCTTTGTACTTTTGCAAGTCAGAGGGGAATTTATTTCTCTTCCAGGTTTTACACACCCTGTCTCTATTTCTCATTAGGGTGCAGGTTGCCTTAGAGAGCCATGAAGACATTTTAGCTTTTATTTTAAGAGTACGGAGAGGAGCAAGATAGTTTGGTATATCAAGAAAGATAGAGTTAAATGATTGGACAGCTTCATCAAGAGTAAGTTCATTAAGGTGACTCCAGTTAATTCTAGAGAGAAGAGTCTTAAAAATATTGGGGAAGAAATTGGATAGCTTATGACAAGTTATGTATTTGTGTGAAATGGTGAAGTGGGTAGTGAATCTACTAACTTTTATTGGAGAGTGATCACTAAGGGAATTTTGTATGGTTTCTGGGTTATGATGTGAGGTAGGGTCATATACTAATATCCAATCAAGTAGAGTACTTGGAGTTGAGAGTTTGGAAGAGAGCAGCAAGTTACAGGGCCAAAAGGCTGCATAACTATTGCAGGTGGATAGCCCATGAGGGCATATCAGTTGTTTTGCAGGATATACACACACACACACACACACACACACACACACACACACACACACACACACACACACATACACACATACACACACACACACACACAAAGCACCAAAGAGCCTGGAGTGAGATTAGAAACCCTACCTATCCAGTGTTACACACTACAGCTCACAGCACTTATCACACATGCCATGGCTTATGTTTGCTATGACACTGTCAGCTGGTAGTCTTAAAGTGGATGACATCATCAGGCCTTGTAGAAGAGGGCACTCTGTAAGCCAGCAGCAAGTTACAGGGCCAAAAGGTGCATAACTATTGCAAGTGGATAGCCCATGAGGGCATGTTGGTTGTTTTGCAGGGGATACACACACACACACACACACACACACACACACACACACACACACACACACACACACACACACACACACACATGCATAAAGTAGCCTGGAGTGAAATTAGAACCCCTAACCATCTAGTCTTACACACTATAGCTAACAGTACTTATTGCACATGCCACAGGTTAAGTCTGTTGTATATGTGATTTCAGGCACAGTACTTGAGCATTACACAAACTAGGCTTGTGTTGAACAGTATCTGTGGCCTACAGAGTGATATTGCTTTGTACTGTTATCTGCATTTAGTATGCTAGCAGTGAGACAAACTGAAGTTATGTCTTACCAAAACGTTCCATCTGTATTGTTGATCCTCGTTCAGTCATTACGCATGGGGTATCGGTTCTGACCTCGGAACCAAGCCGGACATTTTTCAAGCTCGCATCAGCTTCAAACTCTCGAGCTAAACTCATACCCACAATCCCCCTCTCCCTGTTACCTCAGATTGAGTTTGCAAGTCAAAGAAGGTAGAGGCTACCTCTGGTCAAATAACCTAAGGGAACCGGATGGTGAAATCCACTAGAAACCACAGGATGGGGAAGGAGGGAGGGTCGTAATGACTGAATGAGGATCAACAATAGAGATGGAACGTTATGATAAGACATAACTTCTTTATCTGATGTTGTTAATCCTCATTCATTCCTTATGCATGGGACAGAGTCTTCAGCTACCTCTATTCCTGGGAGGCTCTCATGGAAGGACATTCCTGAGCACCATAGAACAGAAAGATGCTCTTCCCCTGGAAGCCAAATCCAATTTGTAATGATTGATGAAGGTATGAGGCGTAGCCCAAGTTGCAGCTGCACAGATGTCATGTAAAAAAGTTCTGGCATGGAAAGCAGCAGAAGTTGCCACTGACCTTGTTGAATGAGCTTTCATGGTAGTAGGCAACGAGATATCATGTTGTGTATAAATGAAGGTCACACAGTCCTTCACCCATCTAGCTAATGTGACCTTAGCAACAGCAGATCCTAATCTAGGTCCATAAAAGGCCAAAAATAACTGGTCAGATTTACAAAAGGACCTAGTCCTGTTTAAGTAAAAATGGTTTTGCCTGTGGATATCTAGGGTATGTAGGCAATACTCTCCTCTGTTTGAATGATTGGGAAAGAAAACTGGCAATTCAATGGTTTGATTAATGGACATTTCAGAGATCACTTTTGGCAGAAATGATGGATTAGTTCTCAGAGACACTCTATCTCTATGAAAAATCAACTATGGACTCTTGATACATAAAGCTTGAAGCTCAGAAATATGCCTGGCAGAAGTAATGGTGACCAAAAACAAGGTTTTCCATGACAAATGCTTGAGGTCGCAAGAAGAGGCTGGTTCGAAAGGTGGCATCGTCAGAGCTTGTAGAACTAATGATAAATCCCATGGTTGAATAAGTTTTCTAAAAGGTGGCTTCAGATGATTCAAACCTTTTATGAAGGTCTTGCACAATTTGTGGGACATAAGAGAAGAATCTTGGACACCCTCATGAAAATTAGAAATTGCAGCCAAATTAACTCTAATGGAAGAGGCCGATAGACCCGATTGGAAAAGGTCGGCCAGACAGTCTAGCCAATAGACCCGATTGGAAAAGGTCGGCCAGATAGTCTAGTATTATCGACACTGATGCTGAGAAGGGATCTACTTGTTTATCTTTCAGCCAACAGGTAAATCTTTTCCACTTTCTCAGATAAGTAATTCTAGAAGAAGACTTAAGAGATGCAATGAGAATGTCACGTACTGGTAAAGAAAGATCATTCTGCCTGGCAATCAAGGGAATTGGAGTAGCCAAGCTGTGAGCTTCAGGCTGTTCAAGTTGGGATGAGTCAGGTTCTGTGAATGTGAGATCAACTCCGGGATTGGATGGAGAATCCGGGATTGGATGGAGAATCCATGGTCGATCTAGTAGGTGAGGCCAAAGGAAGGGGAACCAAATCTGTCTAGGCCAATATGGTGCTATGAGAATCACCTTGCTCTTCAACCGACGGGATTTCTTCAGAAACTTGGGAATGAGGGGAAAAGGTGGGAATGCGTAAAGAAGACCCGAGGGCCAATCGTGGACTAGGGCATCCCTGGGTGACTGTCCCAGAGGGGGAATCAGGGCAAAGTAGTTGCTGCATTTGTAGTTGGTCGGGGATGCAAAGAGGTCGCAGCAAGGATGGCCCCAGTGGTGGAAGATCTCTGCCGCTATCAAGGGATTCAGGGACCACTCATGAGATTGAAGAATGTACCTGCTGAGTCTGTCTGCTATCACGTTGGAACTCCAGGGAATGTGCGTTGTTAGAAGAAAATGGTTGGTAGCCATTGCCCATTGCCATATCCTCATGGCCTCTCGACAAAGGGGGTAAGATTTGGTTCCACCTTGCTTGTTGATGTACCAGACCACTGCCATGTTGTCTGATTGAATCGCAATTGTCCCAGACGGCAGCAGGGGATGGGATGCTTGCAACACCAGAAGCACCGCCCTCAGCTCTAGAACATTTATATGCAGATGGGCCTCCAGTTCGGACCAAGTGCCTTGGACTGTCTGTCCCTGACATAGCCCTCCCCACCCCATCAGGGAGGTGTCCGTGGTCACTGTGGCCTTGGGTTGCTGGGGGGAAAACGGTGAGACCATTGTGACATTGTGTGTCATCCACCAATTTAAATCCTGTTTGCATCTGTGGGTTACTCGAATCATGGCTGAAAGAGGATGCTGAAAGGGATACCACTGGGTGAGCAGTAGCCATTGTAGAAGCCTCATGTGAAACCTGGCCAGGGGGACAATGGTGATGGAGGCTGCCATGGAACCCAACAGCTGTAGACCCGAGTGAGCCGTGGATTTCTCCCTTGAAAAGACTGGAATCAGTTGTTGCTTTATCCTTAAAATTCTGTGCTCTGGAATGGCAGCTCTGCAGTTCTTTGTGTCCAAGATAACCCCTATGAATTCTGTCGACTGAGATGGGGTGAGATTGGATTTTTGCCAGTTTATGGTTATGCCTAGCCTTTGTGCAATGAGGAGAGAGTATGCCAGGGCTTCTTCCAGTAGATATCTGGTGGGGGTGGAAATGAGCCAGTCGTCTAGGTATGGAAACACCTGGAATCCTTGAAGTCGCAAGTGAGCTGTGACAACTGCCATGCACTTTGTGAACCCTCTGGGGGCTGTAGAGAGTCTGAAGGGCAATACTCTGAACTGGTAGTGACTGGCTCCCGCACAGAAGCACAGAAATCTTCTTGATGGCCTGTCCACTTTTATGTGGTAGTACGCATCTTGAAGATCTATCGAGCACATCCAATCATCTTTTTCCAAAAGCGGGAAGATAGACTGTATTGTGACCATCCAGAATTTTTGTACTCTCACAAACTTGTTTAATACACTGAGATGCAAAATTGGTCTCCAGTCCCTGGTTTTCTTTGGCACCAAAAATAGTCTTGAGTAGAATCCGGATCCTATCTGGTCTGGAGGTACTATTTGGATGATTCTCTTTCTTATCAGCTTTTCTATCTCTAATGCTGCTTCTTCCCTTTGACTGGGTGGAACGTTGGGAAGGTTTTTTGAAGGGACAGGACAAAGATCTAAGGGGATATGATAACCTCTGGTTATAATCCTTTGTACCCAAGAATCGGTGGTAATGGCTAGCCAGGCAGAAGGGTACAAGGAGAAACGTCCCCCAACCACCTCCAGAGGAAAGAAGTTGGGCCGCTCTTCAGGAGTGCTACTAGGATTGGCCAGGGAAAGAATCCCTGGAACCCTGGTTACACAGACCCCCTCTACCCCAAAAGGAGCATCTTCCCTGTGAGTTTCCCCCTTTGCCTCTAGGGGAGAACTTGGCCTGTGCGTCATGGAAAGGACCCTGAGATTTCTTGAACCATATCTTCCCACTCTTTTCGTTTTGGGAGAAAGCATGTTGAGGGGAAGAATAACGGACACCTACGGCAGAAAGGGTCTTACCGTCCTGTTCACATCTGGCAGTGTGCTTTTAACTTTGGGTCCAAACAACGAGAAGGCCTCAATGGGAGCGTTAAGAAAGGAAGCCTTAAAGGGTTCTGCAAAATTGCACAAGCGCATCCAGGCATGTCATCTCAAGACCGCAGCTGAACCTGCTGCTCTAGCTGCTCCTTCTGATGCGTGAGATATCAGTCGCATAGAGGAGTTAGATATTGACTCAATGGTGGCCAGCTGAGAGGCCACTTTGTCACGGACCTGATCAGACACGGCACTAGCCAAGGTTTCAGAGAGCTCAGAAGTCAGATCCCTTTGAAGCCTGGTAAAGTGTGCCATATAATTCAGGGACCTGATAGTAAAGGTTGCTGATGCAAAGGTGCACTTCCCTATCCTGTCTAGGGCCCAGGACTCTGTTAGGCGGATGGACAGTCTGGCTTTCTTCTTCTGCCAGATCCTTTTTTGTTGCGGCTGCCACCACCAAAGCATCCACAGGAAGACATTTTGACCAATGGGGATCTGTAGCAGGAGGGGAAAAAATCTTATCTGGCCTCCAGGGAATAGCTTAGACGGTGTCAGGAGCCTTCCAAGCACACTGCACGATAAGCTGGACAAGATCATCTACAGGTGGAGTAACCCAGGAGGTAGGGGGCTGGGTGCGAAAGGCCTGCAGGAACACAAACTCCTCAGAAGTCGGATTAGAGGACTGCCAGTCACCTCTCTGTTTCAGGATTTCAAGGATATCACCAAAGGATACCTCAGAGGGTGACCGAGGGGATCCTTCCCCCTCATCAAAATCTGTGTCTTCAGTGAGGGACTCCTCTGTGGAGTCCATGTGCTTCCTCTTACACAAACTTTTCCAGTGGACTTCCTCAGCAGAAGAAGCTGGGGAAGACAGCGGAAAAGGGGTTTCTTGTGGGAATATGTCCTGAAGCCTTTGCACCCAGTGTCCACTTGGTGCGACTTGTGATACCAGTGTACCAGAGGAGGGCAGAGGGATAGACAGTCCAGCATCACCAGCAGCAGCGAAAGACTTCTCCATCAGTTGGAAGGCTGGTCCACCTGAAGAGGAGTGAATGTCTAGGACAGGGGTCACCCCTCCCCTAAGTGGCTCAGCCTGCCGACCAGGAGTCCCTTGATGGCTGTGAAGCAGCAAACTATGCATGTCACAACTGACATCCTGGGTCATAGCAAAAGTTTCCTGCCACAAAGGCAACTGCGGTTCCTTAGTGAGATCCATAAAGGGAACCACAGAAGGGGAAGACTGTGCTATATCCGTGGACTTCAAAGGCAATGAAGGAGGAGAATAAGGAGGAGTCTTTGGAGATGGATGATCACCTCCCAAGGAAGGATAGTTCCTGGGGGGTGAGATATCTCTGGCCAAGAGCACCTGATCCACAAGACGCAACACATTGTGTTCGGAAAGGCTTCTAGTGGACCTCATGGAGATTGAGGGAGAAACAGGCCTGTCCACAGAAGAGGCAAACTCGGTGTGCATCTCACCAATCCACACCGAGAACAACGGTGCTGAGAGAGGCTGGACTACGGGTGTCTGCACTGAAGAAGTCATTAGTGCTGAGGTCATGGTCTGCACCGACACAGGGATCGGTGCCGAAGTGGTTGTCAGTACCAAAGCTGGAACCGACAAAACTGGAGTCAACAATAAAGGCATCAGTCCCAAGTAAGATGTCAGAGCCGATGTGGTCAAGGTCTGCGCTGACTGAACTGTCAGTGCCAATACAGTAGTAATAGTCTGAACCGAGGAGCCCCTCGGTGCCAATATAGTGAAGGCTGCTGGAGAAGACGGAGCCGAGATCAATAAAGGAGCCGAAGGCCTCGGTGCCAAAGTTCTAGGCACCAAAAGCACTGGGGCTGACTGAGTGAGCTCCAGAGCTGAAACTTTAGCCTTTTTACATTTTGGTTGGCGGGAGTCCCCAGCCGGGGATGAAGGCAACAATTTAGCCTTGGTAGGAACATCCAAGATTTTCTTTGGGCTCTAGGAGGGGTTAAGGCCTCTGACCCAGAAATAGCCTCTGAAAAGGGAGATTTAAGATGTCCCTTCAGCAACAGCTTGTTTTTCCTTTCCAACAAAATTCTATTTGAAAAGTTTTCACAGATAGTACAGGGCGGGTCAACAGATAAGCGGGATGCCCTCAAACAATAAACACACAAAGAGTGTGCATCAGAAGTAGGTACTTTGTGTCCACAATCAGAACACCGTTTAAACCCCAGACTACCTTTCTTATCTGCCATGATAACAAAAATAGATAGCAGAAACGGGTACCAGCAATGGTACAAAAGAATACCCGAAGGTATGAGAAAAGGGAAAGATTACCAATGATGGTAAGGGGAGAATGCCTCACAGTAAAAAGGTAGAGAAAAGAGGAAAAAAAAACCTGAAGAAAATATGGTCACTAGATGCGACAGGGTAAGAGACAATGAAATAGAAACTTTTCTGACAGACAAGTAAAATGAATGACTATTAAACAACAAATAACTGTACTTAACTCAAGAGAAGCAGCTTGACATGACCGAATGGCAATGCGGTAAACAAAATCTGAGGTAACAGGGAGAGGGGGGTTGTGGGTAAGAGTTTAGCTCGAGAGTTTGAAGCTGATGTGAGCTTGGAAAATGGCCGGCCCGGTTCCGAGATCAGAACCAATACCCCATGCGTAAGGAATGAACGAGGATTAAAAATATCAGATCTGTTATTATCCTAGCTATGTGTGTACAGTTACCAGTATGGCCATATGTGGCTGTGTGCACTTAGACAGGTAAACCTGTGGGCAGGAACAATATGCATGTGTTGTCAACATTCTACATTACACACCTGCTCACCTGTGTCTGTGTATGTTGTGACATCAGGCAAGCACAGGTGTCTATAGGCAAGTGGATTATGTACTATTGCACTCTTAGTTTGGATCCTTTGAGCAACAGTATGGATGTGTGATAGCGGAGATTTACTTACCATTATTAGGTTTTGTCGGACAATACAGACATCCACACATATATTTCTGTATATAACAGGGATGTACATATAAATGTAGTTGTACGTGTGTATATGATATGTACATGTGTTACGTAGATATATGGGGGAGTCTATGTATCATTTTTATATATATACAGCTCTATATATATATATATATATATATATATATATATATATATATATATATATATATATATATATATATACCAGTATATATCTATCTGACACTACATAGAAATAGATATACTATGTATGTGGGAGTGAGATAGTGACAGACCTATATAGGTATATGTCTGTATGTATAGAAATATCTATACATAACAGGTCATTTTGATGAAGGGGCAATGGAATTGTTCTCATTTTAACTAAGTGTTTGGGCATGCTCAGTGGGACTGTCAGTACTTATAAAGTGAGTCTAGGCCACACCTACCTGTACTCCAGTCCAGGATTTTGTGTATTACAGGCACTGACATCTGTCCCTGTTTCTGCAGTACTGTACTTCACTCAAAATGTCCACAGCATTCCCCAGATGTCTGCTGTACTTAATATGTGACTGAGGTTCATAATGTTATCCACACACAGATTGACAGTCTGTAAAAACACCAACATAATAATACATCACATGCAAAAGATTTGACTACCTCCAGATTAGAACAGTCAACACCATCACAGATGCTAACTTCCCTAGTCCACCGACCCACACAGGCTGCCAGACAGAGAGGAGTCATTCATCACACAATCAACAGCATAAATATGTACATTGTTATTCCTACTTTATGTATGACATACAATGTGTGATCGAATTCTATGTTACAACCCTGAGATTGCCTGATCTGTTGATATACCATTGCTGACTTACTGTTAAAGCAGTTATATGGGAAGACTGCTGTGTTGGGGGTGGAGGGGAACAACATCACATGATCTGCAGGGACAGAAATTAGTCCAAATATCATGTAATCCCACTGTTTAACAACTCACTTGAGTGATGTAGTGAATATTCCAACCATGAAGCCTAGTGATTATTAGGGAACACATACTATTGGACTGGGTATCTGTAGTCCCATGTGGATGTTACTTCTGTCCACATAGTCCACTATATTTCCTTGCATAAATGCAGCAGATCCATACATACAATACCATATTATAGCAATCCTTACAAGTAGTGTGTAGGTTAGGGACCTACCTTGTGAATGCAGCAGTTGACAGAACTATAGTTCAAGGCTGACTCTGTCTAATACAAGCAGTACATAGCCAATACATAGATAGGTACAGGTTGTGTATGTTGCCTGGCATCAATAATTTTACTATATGTATGTGAGTAGGAGTAAGGTGTCAGTCCCTAAGGCCCTAGGTTGTCAGTGAATGTCCTATGCATTGTTTCTTAGCCAAAGCCTGGGCATACTGTGGGATGTCCTCCCTACCAAACATCTGGTACAGCTGTGATGAGTACCAGATACAGGAGTCGAGATAACTGACAGGGCTGCCAGCACACACATTCATGATAATCCCCTGGGCATTGCACATGACCTGGCAGTTGTAGTGGTACCCCTTTTGGTTGACGTAGATTCAACCCTCCTCACCAGGTGGTGACCTGATGTGTACATGAGTGCAATCTATTGAAAGTACAGTTGTGTACACTTACCACAAATGTAGAAGTTCGAGTGTATTCACTGTTGCAGTCATTACATTTGGGTAATCTGCTGGCAGGTTGCCCTCAATCGGTCTGAATTCCAAAGTCTTGGGTCCTGCATCGGTTGCTGTCTTCTCTTCCATGGCGTCAGGTCATCAGGGGTTATAAAACATGCAGCCTATGCCATTTTCTTTAGTTTTTCTTGCCCCTGATGTCAGGTGCCCCCAAAAAGGTAGCAATATTAAATATATAATGTATATATATATATATATATATATATATATATATATATATATATATATATATATATATATATATATATATATATATATATGTGTGTGTATGTATACATGCATCAATATAAACTTTACCTTAATCTACAAGCAAATACACCACATAGGTTGTAGAAGATAGAGAAGGAAAGATAAACTTTAGAATGACAGGGGGATGGCGGGAGGGGAACTTGGACTGCAACAGTGAATACACTCGAAGATCTACATTTATGGTAAGTGTACACAACTGTACTATGTTGTTCGTGTTTCACTGCTGCAGTCATTACATATGGGTAGAATCCCAAAGCTATGGTTGGGAAGCTGGAGCTAAACAGCATTAGGTGCGGCTATAAGGCCCTGCAGCACTGCAGTGGCAAATCCTGCCCTGGACTTAAGAGTAGAGAGGCAAATGGTAATGCTTTGTAAAGGTGTGAACAGAACTCCAAGTAGCAGCCTCTAGAATGTCTTTGGTTGGTACTCCTCTGAGAAAGGCTGCTGAAGTAGCTGCAGCTCTGGTGGAATGAGACCTAATGCCCTTGGGCACAGGTTTACCACATTGTAAGTAGCAGAAACTGATGCAGTGGCTTATCCACTTTGAAATTGTTTGCTTTGAAATAGCCTTTCCTTCTGAACCTGCAGCATATGACACTAGTAATTGCTCAGTTTTTCTTAGAGCTTTAGTCCTGCTCAAGTAGAATCTTAGCTGTCTGTGTATGTCCAAGGAATTCAGAATTCTCTCCCCTTTGTTCTGCGGATCTGGATAAAAAGTTGGCAGATGAATTGTTTAGTTAAGAGCCACACTGGAAACTACCTTAGGCATAAAAGTAGGATTTGTCCTCAGAGACACCCTGTCTGGGTAAAATATGATAAAAGGCTTTACAGCCATGAGGGCCTGTAGCTCTGAAACTCTTCTTGCTGAAGTAATTGCCAGTAGCAGAGCTGTCTTCCATGATAAGAACTTTATATCAGCGGTAGCAGCTGGTTCAAAATGGAGGCAGGGTGAGCTTTTCCAACACATAATTGAGGTCACATGCAGGTAATGGTGATCTTCTAGGAGGCCTTAAATTTTTGGCTCCTCTAAGATACTGCTTTAGTAAAGGATGATAAAAGATTGGTGGTTCTGTATTGTAATGAGCCGAAATGGCAGAGGCATGGATTTTGATTGATGAGAAAGATAGGCCTTTGTCAAGCATCTCAGTTAAGTATTGTAATATCTGAGAAATATGTGGTTCTGCTGTATCAGTTCCTTGTGCTTGATTCCAAGCACAGAATCTCTTCCATTTGTCAGCATAAGATTTTCTAGTACTAGGTCTTCTGGCTTCCAAAATGACATCCATCACAGCTTTACTGAGAGGTGTCGTTTGTATGATTACATGATTAGCCATGCTGCCAGGTTCACAGTCTGTAGTTGATTGTGCGGGATCTGATTGTTTTGCTGGGACAGTAGTTGTGGTCTTTGAGGCAAGGTCCAAACTGGGTATTGAGACATGTTCCTTAGGACTGGGTACCAGTACTGGCGGGGCCAGTCCGGGGCAATTAATATCATCTTTGGCTTCTCTTGTCTGACTTTTAGGAGGACCTTGGGTAGAAAAGGCAGAGGAGGAAAGGCGTAAACTGATAGGTTTTTCAAACTGAAGGATAGGGCGTCCACTTTCCATGCTTGTCTGTGATAAGTCCTTGTGCAGAATCTTTTCAACTGATAATTTTGAGAAGAGGCAAATAGATCTATGTCTGGGCTCCCCCATTTCTCTGTTACCATGCCGAAGACTTGTGGATTTAGCTTCCACTCGTGAGGCTCCATAAGGTTTCTGCTTAAATCGTCTGCCAGAGTGTTTTGTTTTCCTGGCAAGAATTGAGCTTGAAGATGTATTTGGTAGGTCAAAGCTGTGTCCCACAGTGCCATGGCTAATCTGCAAAGGGGGTATGAGTGAGTGCCCCCTTGCTTGTTTGTATACCACATGACTGTGGTGTTGTCTGTCTTTATCTGTAGTTGTCCTGGATGAAGTAAGTCCTTGAAGGCTGTTAGGGCATTTTGAACAGCTAGCATCTCTTTCTGGTTGATATGTAGATGCATTTGTTTTGGTGCCCATATGCCCTGAATGCATCTTCCTGCCATGTGGGCCCCCCAGGCATAATCTGATGCATCTGTTGTTAAGGTTTGGCTGGCAGGGCGTAGAGTGAAGGGCCATCCCATGTTTTGGTGACAGGCCTTTGCCCACCATAGAAACTCTTGTTGCAGGCAGGGAATGAGAGGAATCATTGTTTCCAGACTGTATGAATGTTGACTCCATAAACTTTTTAGGTACCATTGAAGGTTCCTCATATGCAGTCTTGCATATGGAATTAGTAGGATGCAGGATGCCATGAAGCCCAGAGCCTGCAGAATTTGTCTTGCAGAAGACTGGGTTTTGTTGCCATCAGTTTGAAGTAGTCAGTTGCTTTTGTTTGTCTGACATGAGGTAAGCCATCTGGGCAGTTGTATTCAAGCTTGCACCCAGGAATGTTATCTTTAGAGAGGGTACCAGTTGTGATTTCTTTTCATTTACTGTGTACCCTAGACATATTAGAAGCCTTTTCACAAATGCCAGGTGTCAAAGAAGAGTGTCCTTGTTCTCTGCTTGAATGAGACAGTCATCCAAGTAAGGATATATTTGTATACTTCTTTGTCTGCAAAATGCAATTACTGGTGCCAGGCACTTTGTAAAGACCCTGGGTTCAGTAGATAAGCCAAAGGGCAGTACAGAGAATTGGTAATGCATTAAGCCAGCCTTGAATCCGAGGTATCTTCTGCATGACTGTCTTATTGGGACATGCAGGTATGCCTCTTTTAGGTCTAAAGTCGCCAGCCAAGCATTCTTGCCCAGCATGGGCAGAAGCTGCTGCAGTCAGCATTTTGAATTTTGGAATGTCCAGGTATGTGTTCAAAATCGATAAATCCAGTATTGGCCACCAGGCCTTGTCCTTTCTGGGTACCAAGAACAGTCTTGAGTAAAAACCTTGTACTTTTTCTTGTTCTGGTACTGGCTGAATGGCCCCCATATCCATGAGGGATGTAACCTGTTTCTGTGCCTCTGCCCATTAATTTTTTTGGCATATCTGGCCAACCATTTGCCATTGGCAGAGTGTGGAAATGGAATCTGTATCCCTGTGATATGATGTTTAGCACCCACTTGTCCTGGGTTATTAAATGCCAATTTTGAGCAAAAAGTGCTAATTTTCCCCCTATAGGTGCTGCCAAAAGATAAGTGCTTGGTGTAGGCAGAGGGAAGTCATTTGGGATTTTCTGTAGGTTTGCGCTTTATCTCCTCCAGATTTGGAGGTGGAAGCGCCCCATTGCTTTGACCTGTATGAGTCTTGCGCCTGGTATCGGTATTTGCCCCTTTGAGCTCTGTCTGACACAGGAAAGGACCAATTTTTTGTAGGCCAGTGTCTACTGAATCTTGGTGGCTGCACTTGTAAGAAGTCTTTAACAATTTGCATAGACTTAGCTTTGTCTTCCATTTTCTTTATAACCTCTTCTGCCTTAATACCAAACAGGGAATCATGCTGTAAAGGTGTATCTAGCAATTTAGCTTTAACATGATCAGGCAAATTTTGTTCCTTTAACCAGGTATGCCTCCCAATCACAGATCCAGTAACTGTGGCCCTGCAGGAGGCCTCTAAAGAATCAAAACCACATTGCAAAGTATTGTAGTATAAACTGGAAGGCACCACCACGTAAGAAGACAATTCTTTATTAAAACAGGTGAATAAGCGCTTTCGCGTGCATCCACAAAGGCACGCTTCTTCAGATTCAATAAAATAGATAAAAACACCTTCATTATATCTAAATGCAGTAATTAGATAAAATCTTGATTGACCAATATCATTCAGTTTTCACTTATTCAATTAAGTATAGCAGGGTGTAACCTAAAATCACTTCGTAGTAAGTTTCTTTGGAAACCATCAAGTTCAAGTAATATAATACATGTCACAAAAAATCTATGGACCATTGGTCACAGATATAAAACTGATAGTTTGATACATTACTGACTATATATTTTAACTGATGTAATATATAATGTATGTATTTAATGTTATAAAGATAATGGTAAAGCCAACAGGTACATCTTTGAGAAACTAATGCCAATATTTTCTTTAAGAACCTGTATTAAAAACAAATCATGTTATTCATATTATTTTCATACAAAGGGCTCACTCCTTAATCAATGCATATAAATTCAAAGGAGATTCTGTATATAGCCACCATCAATAAATAAATTATTTTCATGTATATATTCTACCCTTATTTATAATAGAAAATTCATAAAAGTACTATTGTACAGCCATCATGGATCTGATTACAATATATAAAAGACTGTTTTTGATTGCAACTAAATATAAATATATACAACAATGATCATATTTCATGTCTATGTACATAGAATGTATTTGTACCTTAACAGAAATACTGATAGAATTTTTATATGTTCTAAATCAAAAAGTATCTTATTATTATAGTTGTTATAACCAGTCTAATTTCATGTACTAATATCAAAAGTTCATTGCAAACAAAATAGAAAACTAAATAATTTTTAACTAATGAATCATCATAGCATAAGACTTACTTTTCATATGTATATATCCATACCAAGTTTATACAATTCTTAACTAATGAACAGATATAACAAGATGAATAATTAATTGTTTAGATGGTTGTATATGTAATCACGAATAATGTTTATGATCTAATCAAATGCATACTGCATATCAAAAAAGAGAAGAAGAAAGAAAAAAGGGGAAGAAAAAGAAAAAGGGGGAAAAAACTTAAAAGGGGTGAGGGGGGGGTGAGGGGGGGAAAGATGAAAAAGGTTAAAGTTAAGAAGAATCTCAGTCCATCATGGCATCTTTTGTTATTATCAAAAAATATATCATTCCTATAAATAAGAAAATATGAAAATATTTTTCTATGAATATTAATATCTTCGTTTCTTTAAATGTGATCTGATGCTCACATATGTATTTAGCCCTGGATGACTTTTTGCTCTAAACTTGAATATCCACTCTAGTTCTAAATTCTCAAGGTTATTAAAGTTATCACCTTTCCTAATGCTCAATTCTTTTTTCTGTATCACCCTAAATAAGAATTTATGTTCAGGATAATCTATAATATGTTTAGATAGGGCATTCTTGTTATCAGCTTTTTTAATAGCATATATGTGTTCTTGTATTCTGTCCCTAAGTCTTCTTGTGGTCATGCCTATATAAAATGCTGGGCATGACTCACAAGTGGCCAGATAGATAACATTACTGTCCTCACAGTTTGCATTACATTTAAATTCAAAATTAAATAATAACTCAGGATGAAAAAAACTCTTCTCTTTTGATATCATTGCACAAGAGCTGCATTTCCCACAAGAATAGGTACCTCTAATGCTGTTATTAGTTTGACTTTTAATTTTATAAGATTTATTAGGTCTTTTTTCATTGCATAGTATTTGTTTCAGGTTCTTTGAATTTTTATATACAAAGTTTGGTCTCTCACCAATCAACTGCTTAATTTCACCATTCGTTGTAAGAATGGGCCAGTTCTTAGATATAATGTCAATTATTTGTTTATTATCACTGGTATACGTGATAATACATCTGACATAGCCTAGATCTCTTTTTGCAGAGTTCTTACTAAATTTCTGTGAAAAATTCCAATTCCTATTGGTACCAAAACAATTATGATGTTTATAACTCTTATTAGTAGCATTTTCCTGCATGAAAGAATCTTTTATGGCCCTAACCATGTCTGAATTATACCTTCTCTCAAGAAACATTCTTTCTAATTTATTAAATTCATTATGTTTTGCATCTGGCTCTTGGCATATTCTATCTATCCTTACATATTGTCCTTTCACTATATTTTTGAAAATGAACCTTGGATGCATACTATCGTATTGCAACATATTGTTTTTCCAACATTCTTTTCTGAATAGTGAAGTTTTTAGTCCCCCTTGTCCATTCTTTATGATTTTTAAATCCAAAAAATTGATCTCAGAGGCTGAGTATTCAATTGAGAATCTTAGAAAGTCAGTTGTCTTTTCTAGGTCCATTATAAAGCTTTGTAGTTCCTGTATCGTTCCATCCCATAGCAAAAGTATGTCATCTACAAATCTGTAGTAACAAAGTACCTTTCTATAGCTGGGGTGTGTAAATAAACTTGTAGTTTCCCAATTATATACAACAAGGTTGGCATATGTGTTAGCGCAGGGGGTGCCCATGGCTACCCCCCACTGTTGTATATAAAAGAGCTCATTGAATGTCATGACATTATTGGTCAAAACTATTTCCAATAGTGTATTTATTAAGGATTGTTCATTGTTGGTAAGTTTTCCATCCTTATTTAATAAAGACCTAATAGCTTCCATTCCATAAAGGTTAGGAATTGCCGTGAACAGACTCTTTACATCTAGTGTAACTAAAAGATGTGTCTCTGAAACCTGAAAATCCAATTTACTAATATTATCAATTAATTGATATGAATCCCTTAGAATGGTGGGAATAACAGACACTAATGGTTTTAATTTCTTCTCTAGAAATATAGATGCATTTTCTGTTACCCAGTTGTGTCCAACTACAATGGGACGCAGGGGAGGCGGTATCATCCCCTTATGCATTTTTGGAAGGCCTTTCAGATAGGGTAATGTGGGATGCTCAATCAATAGAAACAAATAAAAATCATAACTAATTTGTCTACATAATAATAATTCATTCAACTCTTGATGTACTTGAAAAATTAATTTCTGGACAGTTTTTTCATCTATTAACTTATATGTATTGTTGTCCATTAGAAGAAGTTCCATATATGCAAGATAGTCTTTATTGTTTAACAAAGCCAATCCCCCACCCTTATCCACTGGTCTAATGACCACATTTGGATTAACAGTTAAAGCATTTAATGACATCCATTCATCTCTTGATAAATTATGAAACAAAGGTAGTAAACCCTTGTTATATAGTATATAGTGCTTATACAAATCATTTTCACATAACTTGATAAATGCATCTATACAAGGATGAAATGCAGGCGTGTATGTACTTTTCCTTTTAAAGCATTCAACATTAGATTGAACATTTGAATTTATAATATTACTTGAACCATTTTTAAAAGACAATTTTAACGCTATTTTGCGAGCAAAAGCTCTTAGGTCAATTAATAAGTCAGAAATATTACTAACTTGTGCCGGTATATAGCTTAGACCCTTATTCAATAGGGAATAGTCCGTATCACTCAACATTAAGTCAGACAAGTTATAAACTAGACTCTTCAGTCCTTCTGTCGTCCCCTTTTGTGCTGCGGTTCCCCTGAGAACTTCCTTTTCCCTCTTGTTCGACTCTCCGATCTTCCTCTTGAACCCCTTCTTGCACGCATCGGTAGGGGTAAAAAAGATTCAATGTTGGTCTGTTGTAGTTTTGGTCTTGCTCCCAAGTCTATCTGATGTTGCATGGCCATTTGATTAGGTGGCGGAGTATCATTTAGTTCATGCTGGGTCTGTCTAAGACTTCCGGTCGTTGTCGCTGTGATGTCATCATGCGTGGTAACAGTAATTAAACGGGCGATGTTAACATTATTGGCAGAAGTATTTCCTTGTGTATCCGAAGTTACCAAATCGGTTCTCTGTTGCAAATTATCACGATCTTGTCTTGCCCATACAAAGACCTGACCATTCACAAAGTCTCTGTGATCTCTCTGTAATTTACGTAATTTTATGGCTTGTAGTCGTTCCCCATATGCATCTACTTGATTTAACAAGTTATCAAGTCTATTGGTGAATGTTTCCCCTTTAAATTTTTTCATCATTTCTTTGTATAGGCTATCATTTTTCTCCGTTAAAGCATTCTTAATGGGGAGAAAATAGTCTATGAGTAGCTTTATGTAATTAAAGCTAAGCTCCAGATTAAGCTTTTGCCAATTTTTTAAGAGTTCCGGATGAGAGTTACCGTAAGATGGCATACACAGCACTCTCATTCCTCTCGGAACTATTCTAAAATGCAAACACGCTTCTAAATGGCGTCTTTGCCATAGCAGTCGGAATTGTCTATATAAATTATTTTCAAGTTCTTTGAACATAGGATTAAACTCCGAAAACAAATTAACAGTACCTGTTTCATTGAGAGCCGTATCAGTCGCTAGCTCATAAGTAAGTAAGGGATTAGCTTTCTTGTCACATAAATTGTTCCATCTAGAGAAACTCTTCTCTGGGTTGTAATCCAGTTCTAATGCTGAGGTATCCATCGCGTAGGGGCAGGATGAAGCAAAAGATATATCCAAAATCGAAAAAAGCAGCAAACCTGACCCTTGAAGGTGTCTCCAGAGCAGGAACGAGCAATGTAGTATAAACTGGAAGGCACCACCACGTAAGAAGACAATTCTTTATTAAAACAGGTGAATAAGCGCTTTCGCGTGCATCCACAAAGGCACGCTTCTTCAGATTCAATAAAATAGATAAAAACACCTTCATTATATCTAAATGCAGTAATTAGATAAAATCTTGATTGACCAATATCATTCAGTTTTCACTTATTCAATTAAGTATAGGAAGGTGTAACCTAAAATCACTTCGTAGTAAGTTTCTTTAGAAACCATCAAGTTCAAGTAATATAATACATGTCACAAAAAATCTATGGACCATTGGTCACAGATATAAAACTGATAGTTTGATACATTACTGACTATATATTTTAACTGATGTAATATATAATGTATGTATTTAATGTTATAAAGATAATGGTAGAGCCAACAGGTACATCCTTGAGAAACTAATGCCAATATTTTCTTTAAGAACCTGTATTAAAAACAAATCATGTTATTCATATTATTTTCATACAAAGGGCTCACTCCTTAATCAATGCATATAAATTCAAAGGAGATTCTGTATATAGCCACCATCAATAAATAAATTATTTTCATGTATATATTCTACCCTTATTTATAATAGAAAATTCATAAAAGTACTATTGTACAGCCATCATGGATCTGATTACAATATATAAAAGACTGTTTTTGATTGCAACTAAATATAAATATATACAATAATGATCATATTTCATGTCTATGTACATAGAATGTATTTGTACCTTAACAGAAATACTGATAGAATTTTTATATGTGTATTGGCCACCGGGCCTTGTCCTTTCTGGGTACCAAGAACAGTCTTGAGTAAAAACCTTGTACTTTTTCTTGTTCTGGTACTGGCTGAATGGCCCCCATATCCATGAGGGATGTAACCTGTTTCTGTGCCTCTGCCCATTAATTTTTTTGGCATATCTGGCCAACCATTTGCCATTGGCAGAGTGTGGAAATGGAATCTGTATCCCTGTGATATGATGTTTAGCACCCACTTGTCCTGGGTTATTAAATGCCAATTTTGAGCAAAAAGTGCTAATTTTCCCCCTATGGGTGCTGCCAAAAGATAAGTGCTTGGTGTAGGCAGAGGGAAGTCATTTGGGATTTTCTGTAGGTTTGCGCTTTATCTCCTCCAGATTTGGAGGTGGAAGCGCCCCATTGCTTTGACCTGTATGAGTCTTGCGCCTGGTATCGGTATTTGCCCATTTGAGCTCTGTCTGACACAGGAAAGGACCAATTTTTTGTAGGCCAGTGTCTACTGAATCTTGGTGGCTGCACTTGTAAGAAGTCTTTAACAATTTGCATAGACTTAGCTTTGTCTTCCATTTTCTTTATAACCTCTTCTGCCTTAATACCAAACAGGGAATCATGCTGTAAAGGTGTATCTAGCAATTTAGCTTTAACATGATCAGGCAAATTTTGTTCCTTTAACCAGGTATGCCTCCCAATCACAGATCCAGTAACTGTGGCCCTGCAGGAGGCCTCTAAAGAATCAAAACCACATTGCAAAGTATGCCTTCCAACTTGTTCAGCTGCATGTAATAATTCCTGCAATTCCTTATTTTCTGCACATTCTGAAATCAACATCATTTTCTGTTTCAGCAATCCGATAACATGTTTTTGGTACTGAAGCATATGAAAGTGACAGTTTAAGGCCCTGATTGCCAAGGTTGCAGATGTATAAACCTTTTTTCCCCATCTGTCCAATGCCCTTGAATCTCTGTCAGAGGGGGTAGGATTTTTTGCTGCTGAGGCCTTAACTCCCTTTGGACACTGTGAAATAGTTTCAGGATCAGCAGCAGGGTTTCTAAATAAAAATTTATGTGAGTCAGGGACTTTATAATATCTGTCAGGCTTACTGGGAGTCGGAGGTAAGGAGTCAGGGGTCAAGCTTGACTCCAAAAACACATCATCCACAATGTCTAAAACAGGTGGAATGGCTAATGGCTTGTGCTGAGGGAGAAGAAGGAAATCCCTGAGCCTCTTTTTTGATTCTGAGAAGTCTTGACTCTCCCAGTGAAAATGCTCCCTCAAAGTAAGCAAAGTTTCTCCAAATGAATAATCCTCAGGAGGAGATGCAGATAGAATAGACTCCTCAGCATCAGAATCCTCATAGGGAGGTATAGATAATTCCTGATCAGAAGAGGAATCAGAAGAAATAGAAACCTGATCTGAAGATTCATAATCAGTGTCTTGCCTAGGCCTCTTATCTGAAGGGGATGGGTACCCCTGATCAAGGTAACAAGGTCTTCATCCATTTTGATCATCTGTTTTTTAGGCATAGAGGCCTGTGCACATGGCTCATGCGTCGTTTTTTTAGTTTTAGAAGTTGCTTTTGTCTTTGGTTTTGCAGCTGTCGTCGGTTTGATGTACAAATGTTGAGCTCTGAATACACCCTCAGAAGCCGGTGCCTGCTGAGTGGCTCCAGACCCATCCAAGGGAGATACATCCGTCGGTCCAATACCTTGAGTATCTTGTGGCAGGCCGGACTCCACATGGGTGTTGGTAGAGGTCTGCGATTCAAAAGTAGCGAGTATCAGGGGCTGCAAAGGCACCTCACTGAGTACCGGTGAACTGGCGACTGGCTTAGGAGAAGCTTTGTCATCGGTTTTGGATCTCGACTGCCTTTCTCTGTCCTTTTCTTTGCATTTTTTATGTACTCCGGTAGTCGGATTGCTATCCGACGACATTTCTGGGTAGTTAAATCTGTTTCCAAAATACTTTGATGCAAAAATATACCGACGCTTAATAGTGCGTTGGTTAAATCTAGCACAAAACCGACAGCCAGGCACGTTGTGATCAGGGCCTAGGCAAGGAATACAGTATAAATGGAAATCCTTATGAGGTATTTGCTTCCCACAAATAATACAATTATTAACTTTTTCTGACATCGGTTAAAAGCAAGAAAGAAGTTTCCCCAACCGTGTACTTAGCTTTAGCGAAGACTTCGGTTCTGAAACTCAAACTCGAATATTTCAGTAGTCGGCCGACCAGCACTTGCGAAATGCTTCTGCTTCAGGCACCGCGCGGCAAGAAAGACTAAAGAAAATGGCATCGGCTGCATGTTTTATACCCCTGATGACCTGACGTCATGGAAGAGAAGACAGCAACAGACGCAGGACCCAAGACTTTGGAATTCAGGTCGACTGAGGGCAACCTGCCAGCAGATTACCCAAATGTAATGACTGCAACAGTGAAACATGAAGAACATCCCATTGCCTCATTGTAGCATGCTACACAATAGAAGTGTTGCATACTGCTGGCCCTCACCTCAGGAGTGAAGGGAAAAGATATGTGCTCACTGGCATGTGGTAGCATGGCATCCAGGAGCTGGTGGAGTGCCCTGGATGCTGATGCCTGTGAGACTCCCATCATGTCCCCAGTTGGTCTTTGGAAAGTCCCTGTAGCTATTATCCTAAGGGCTACACATACTTTTGTTTCCACTGTGATGGGCTCCCCTCTGTTGGCTCTGGGTCTGAGTTGAGGGCGGCAGAGCTCAGTGAGTTCTTATAGTATATCCCTATCCACCCTGTAGTGCTCCTCAATCTCCAGCTCATGTAGCTCCTGGAACGTTACCCTGGGCCTGAACAGATTTCTTCTTCTTCTCCTCTGTCTAGGTCTATTGTCAGCAGCAGCACTGACTTCAGCATCTAGCACATACATACAGATGTAGCAGACCTGCAGCATTCCCTAGCATTCTCTCAGTTAAAATTCCCAAGTGTGTACTCCAATGGTGCAGAGTATGGGGGAAAAGTCAGACTGTAGGTGGTATGCATGCTTTATAGTGCTCTGCTGTAGGTACTGACTTTGTGATTCACTACCTATGATTCATTCCACCTGCCTGGTATATCATTAACATCTTTTAATGGCTCTAGTTTAATTTAAAAATGGGTCAAAACTAATTAATATGTCATTGGGTTTTAGATACACTCAGCACTGTGGCATGCCATGCAAATGTGTGCTTCACAGGTAAACAAAGATTAGCACTTAGTACTCACCCCCCCCCCCAGATTTCCATGTTCAGCATAGCAGCATGCTGTGCAAACATGAGGAAACATGCACGCCTTACCTAAAGAAGCTTAGATGTGAGTGCACACAACCCCCTGAAAGGGCATGCTCAGTAGAAAATTGAACAAGTTACTATTTTAGATTCATATATTTAGTTACCTTACATATTCAGTCCCTGTATACTGTCATACCTAATGACATAGGGATGGATTTTATTAAGTTGTAGTTAAGTAAATCTAAATTGTAATAATGATGTTCCTTTGATAATGAAAATGCTGGATGTTAT
This sequence comes from Protopterus annectens, assembly GCF_019279795.1. NCBI lineage: Eukaryota > Metazoa > Chordata > Ceratodontiformes > Protopteridae > Protopterus > Protopterus annectens. Next base: position 1,264,369,515 of record NC_056741.1, on the reverse strand, counting down.
TCTAGGGTATAATTTCTTTAGGTTTAATTCAAAAGTTTATCAACAGTTTAATGGAGTAGTGATGGGGGCTGCAATGGCCCCCAGTTACACCAATATTTTTATGAATGCATGGGAGAGAGAGCATATTTACAACAGTACTTTTGTTATTGATAATATTATTTTCTATAAATGCTTTATAGATGATACATTTTTAATTTGGAGAGGTGACACTACTATTTATCACATGTTTTAGAGTATTTAATTAATGTTAGTACTTACTTAAAATTTATGTCTAAAGTAGATGTTAGTAATTTGCCTTTTTTAGATGTTGTCATATCTAGGTACAATAACAAACTATCTACGAAAATATACAAAAAAGATATCTAGAACAATGCACATTTAAGCTATAATAACATGTATTCCAATAGAATAAAGAATAACTTAGTGAAAGGGCAGCTTTTGAGAACAAGCAACTTTACCAGAAAGGGCCAGGATTTATTTTTCGAAGGAATGTCTTTGTGTAAGAAGTTTTTGAATAGAGGTTACCATGCTAAGACAGTTGAGTTTAATTTTGAGGAAGTCCTATAATCTAGAAAGAAAGTTCACAATGGCAATATGACTATTAATGACAAAACGCCCAACAACAAAAAGTTATGACATTGATGCTTGTCTAAAATAGTTTAGATCAAAGAGACATTAAAAACATTAAACAATTGGAAACTTCTAAGTAGTTTTCCATCAAGAACTTAAAAAATATTTTCAATCTAGATTAAGCCTTTCTTTTTTTAATAAGAATGTCAAACCGGGGATGTTTAAATGCTTTAGTTGTAACTTCTGCAATTTTTTACTCTCTGAGACTACTAACATCATTGTTAATAATGTTAAAATTAACATCAGTGGACATTTTACTTATAAGTCTAGATTTATAGTTTATTTAGCCTTGTGTATGTCCTGGACTACTTTTTATGTTAGTCGTACTATGAGGGAATTGAGTCGAAGAATATATGAACACAATTATGCAGTAGCAGTAGGTGATTGTTAAAATGCCCTGAGTAAACATTACAATAATAATAATACATGTAAAGTTGCTTTTTAAGGTCATGGTTTTAGCTCATGTGACCAATTAAGAAACAAGATTTGATATAGAGCCCCCCCCACCGTTTCATTATCATCTCATTCCACTTTAAATTATAGTTTTCTGCTTGTGCTATGTATACGAGTCTTAAATGTGTTGTTCTGAAATACCCCTTCAAATCAGTTAATCCCAAACTGCCCCTTCTATTGGAAAATAAGCTTATCCCATTTGATTCTTTCCATCTTCCCCTCTCAGATAAAATCCTTCATCCAATAAAATCCTTCATCTCTTTATTAACTGGTGACAATAAACTAGGAACCAAGCAGATATTCACATCTTTCATGCCAAATATTTTCATATATTACTTTACAAATCTACCCTCCTTTGTTATATTTTCTCTTCTGGGTACCCAGACACATCTTCACTGTTGCAAATCAAATTCTAGTCCCACCTATAAGTAATATTCCTTGCTGAAAGCTGATTATTTCTTGCAGAATTTTCTGAAGCGTCATTATAGCAGTTTTCGGTGGAAGATAACACATGCCAGTGTAATCCCCTCTTCCCTTGCCAGTAGCCCCTTAGTACTACAAATCTACCATTATTGTCTTTTTTGTCTTCTTCTATTACTATTGGAGCTCTTCTTGCAATTAATATAAATACTCATCTCTTTCATTGCCCCAGGTATTTTGCTGAATAACCAGCCTGCAAACCTTTCTTTATCAAATTCACATGTTCAGTTCTTTCCAAGTGTGTCTCCTGCAGCATAATTATTTGCAGTCTACATTTTTAATATAGTTCACTACTCTTTCTTTTTTGTATTTGTTTGTGAGACCATGAATGTTTAAAGATATTATAGAAAGCATCATATTCTTGAGGAATTATTCCAACCTTTTATGTATAAAAGCTTTTTTGTTAAATGTCTAGTCTCAGTTTTTGTGTTACATGCATGTACTGTTTGGCAGGTTAATCTTTTATACAGTTATTTCTTGTCATCTCCATTTAAGACTAACTCATATCTTACAGAACTTTTTGTTTTATTGAAAACTCTCAAGCAAAACTACACACACACACACACCTAATACCCCCTAAAACCTATGAACTTAACACCATACAAAGCTATGCGCATCTTCATATATTGAAGTTTTATCCTCTTAATAGGAATAAATGTCAAAAATTGACAGACAGACACATACTCGCGCACACACACACACACACACACACACACACACACACACACACACACACACACTTGAGCTAACCTAAAATAAAGGTTAACCATGCTAAGACATGTAGTGAAGCCTGTGATTCTATTAAGTGCTGTCTGGTTTTGTCTTATTTTTATAGCTTTCTCAGCTGGGAAAACAATTTGAATGCTTTCAGAAAACATTTTCTCCAAGCCATTTCTTTTTATCAGATTGTCTGCTAGAGATATGAGAACCAGACACACAACTGTTTATTAGAAAAAAGCCTTAGAATATTCAATATTATTTTTCATTTACTTGCTTTCTCTTAAAACTTGTTACTAGATGAAGCTAATGGCCTTAACTCAGTCATTCCTTTATGTAAGAATGAGAAAAAGTACACTAATTTTTCTTCTGTCATGCTCTTTTAACCAAATCTTTTTTACACTGTAGTGCTTACATTTCTTAAAACTTAAGGAGGAGAAAAAAAAGAAGGAGGGAGAAAGGAAAAAAAGAAAAAAGGAGCACCTATTTACATTAGTATCCCCATTACACTTAAAATAACTGAAAAGAATACTTCATAACATGCAAAGAAATCATGCACTATTTAAATAGTACTACTAAGAAAAAAATGTTTTACTTACAGTTAACTTTCTACCTCCTCTTACCCTCTCCTGAGTATTTTTCCAAACATTAATGACATGAAGTAGGGCATATGCTTTACAATTCCCTATAAGTTTAATAAAGTCCAAAAAAGTCCAATATATCCAGAATTTCTTGATCGGTCATGTTTCACAAATATAATTATTGCTTTGTAATACCACATTTGTCAGTTTCCAAGTTACTGATTTTATTCTCCAAATGTTAATGACATGAAGTACGGCATATGCATTAGAATCCACTACAAGTTTAACAAATTCTCAGCAAGTCCAATATTTCCAGATCTTCTTGTTCTATTCCTGTTCATCTTCATCTCCCAAACTCTGTCTTTGCTTCATTCCCAATGTACTCTCAATTCTTCTAGTCAACTCTTGTGCTTTTTTCCCTCTCTCAAGCATTTTCCTTTGAAACACTGGAAAAGGTTTCACTGGCACAGTCTCTCTGTTGTCTTTATTACCAGAAGAACAAGAAGCAGAATCTCCTTATATTTCACAGCTCACTTTTTAATGGACAAACTTTTCTGTTTCTTCCATAGCATGTACTTCATCAAAAATGATTTTTTTTTCTTCCAGGGAAAAATATTTTGAAGATAGCTGGGTACAGCAGCTTGATTCACATGCCTGCTTCTCAACATTCCCTGAATAATGGAATAAATGTATTCTTCTTTTGCCTGGTGTATAATGAATAGTCATTCTCCACAAACACTCTGCTGTCTCCCACTTTTAGTACTTTGTTCTTCTGCCACAGTTTTGACAGAAACATCTCCTTCTGCTAAGAGTGTATCTTTACTATTAAAGGTCTAGGTTGTTTTCTCATAGCAGGTTTGGAGCATACACATGATGTGCCCTTTCAATTAACAATTCCAGTGGTGGAATACCAGTCTAGTTGCTTATCTGTCCTTTCAGAAAATTAATACAGTCTGTTCCTTCCAGCTTTTCTGGTACAGCAGAAAATCTCAGGTTATCCCTACTTGTTCTGTTCTCTAATTCTATTAGTTTTTGAAACATCTCTTCTTGTGCAGTCTTATATTCAGCCAGCCTTTTCTTCATTTCGACCTCTGAGTTTTGCAGTTTTGTCAACTTATCTAAATATCTGTTTAAAGCGTCTTCCATTTTTTCCAGCACTTTATAGTTTGAGTTGATATATTTAATCAGTGTTTCATTTATTTTAGGCAGGTCTGTATGCAGTTGCCTTATACTTTTCTCTAGGTTACTGGAAGTCATGTCTTGAACTTGCACTGTTTTCTGCTGAATAGATATAGTACTTTTCTCATTTTTTGTCACCTTTTGTAGCTGATTTTTCCTTCAGGTCCTCTATGTTTCTTTTTTCCTAGCATCCAGGCTGTGCACGTATTAGCCAGTTACTTTAACTTACCTAGAAATCTAGGTCCACTGGCTTTCTCTGCTAAATTTCTGTTTTCACACTGGGAGAGCTAGAATTAGGCTGCTACTCAATGTGCAGTCATTTTGGAAGTCTCCATAGCTTTGCAGGTCTTGATCTTTTACCTTAATTCTGTTTTTTCATCTTCTTGAGGTCACCTTTGGAGCAAGAGGGGGTTCTACTTTAGTTTTGGAGGCTAGAAAATGCTTTCACTTGTTTTAGAATTTGTTGATGTTGTGGGACCAACAAAGTGGTTTGTATCTGAACTTGGCATTGTATTTGTGGAGAATGGGAACAAACACTTCAATGCACGAGTTAAAGTGAGAGGAAATATTTTCAGTATAAGCAGTTGTTTTATATGTAGGGTCCTCATGAGTTGTGAAGCTTTTAAATCTCTTTAGGTCAGAAGCTAGTGATAGGAAGACAGCCTTGAAGAGGTCTCTGAAGACACTGGGATCTGATGGAGAAATACAACACAGTGTTCAGATTTGACAAAAAAAAATAAAACTGCAGGGATGATGCATAACAATGCCGTATTCAAAAGAGCCAGATTTAGTATGGTTACGCCTTTAGTAGGGAAGGGCACTAAGTAGTCAAGAGAGATGGCATTAATGATGTCCAGGAACTGTTGTAGATATTTGCTATTTGTAGTGTATGTTAGCCAAATATATGGAGTTATAGTTGAAACCATCCAGAATTATATTGTTAGGTTCAAGAGTTGGGAACAAATTTGTTGAGGTAAGGTTCATGTGCTGCAGGCACCATGTAGGGGTTCTATAACTGGTCACATTATGGAAAGTGGACTTGCTTGTAATTATCAGGATATGGAGGCATTCTAGGTTATTTTGTTGGATTAGACATGAAGTAATGGGATTTCAAATAAAAACTGACACACCCATGCTTAAGAGTAAACTAGTGGTTGGCATTGAATCCAGCTACAAAAGGAGTACTGTCATTACATCTGAACCACATTTTTGTACTTATACAGATGACTATATTTTCAAGGGTTTGGAAAGCCTTGAGGCTTGGCAACTTTTTGATTAGGTTTCTAGTAGTGAGCAGTGCCATAAATATAGGCCTGGTTTAACACTGTTAGGTGTAGGACACTGACTTTACCTAAAAAGGCAGTATGGGTACAGAAAACATCTTTGCCAATATGTGGAAATCATGGAGACAGAAGTGGAGCCCATATCTACTGAAACAAGTAAGAATGTTTACCATTTGGGAAACTTCATTGAAAAAGTTAAAAGAAATTGTTGACAGTGGTCAGACAATATGCATGGCTTACCTTTATTTAACCAAACCATTTAACATCTCACTTGCTATCATAATTAGTAAACCTTGAAGCATCACAAATAGATTCCTATGTTGAAAGATTGATACCAAAGTGGCTAAAAGACATAACCCACAATGTGCTACTGGCAGGGATAGCATCAAATAATGCAAAGGTGACTAGAGGTGTCCTGCAGGGCTCAGTGTTGGGGCCACTTTTGTTCAGCATTTCCTTTTCTGATGTAAAGACTAAAAACCAAGACCTTTGGCTAACCAAGTTTGCAGATGACTGCAAACTGGGAGTCACTGTCAGATCCCTTTCTGATACAGATGCCTTCTAGCAACAGCTTCCACTTATAAATACCTGGTGGAATTAAAACAGGCTTAAATTAAATGTTAGAAAATGCAACACTGTCACATTTGGTAGACAAACTCTCCCCCTAGTATATAGCATAGACAATTCCCCACTTCAAACTGAAAATGTAGTTAGAGACCTAAAAACCTGGGTTGATAATTTCCTCTCACTTGATCACCAGGTAGCAATGGTTGTCAGGAAGTCTGTCAACTTGGTATAGCCATTCACCAAGGGAATATCATCCAGATCTAAGGAGGCTGTTGCCCTCTTATATCCAGCACTGATCAAGCCAATTATAAAATATAACACCCCCATTGGGATGTACCTCACCAGACATATCAAACAGCTGGAAAGATCCCAGAGGTTCCTAACTAAGATGATCACAGGCTTAAATCCCAGAAAAGACTAGAAGCACTATCCATCTTTTCTGTTTCTTATAGGCTCCTCAAAGGAGACTCATGCCTTGCTTTTTCAGCAACCAAGGACCCAGTATTCCGGGATCTCTTGTACTCTCACAAGTTAAATGGTCCCACAAACACCAGAACAAGGGATCTAAATCTGTTACAGCAGATTAATAAAACAAGGGGAAGTGCCAGATTTTTACTCATTGTCTTCCCTGTCTCTGGAATAAAGTCCCTCTGCAAATCAAGCATAATAAATACACTTTCCTCCTTCATATGTGGCTTGGAAAATGGAAAGGGTATTCATAATGTCACTCCAGGCTGGACTAGCCTAATGTAAGGCAAGGTATAATGGTCACAAGACTCAGCTGCCTTTAACTTCCTACAATCATAAGAGCTCTTTCTAGGCTGACATACATTGGATACCCCTAGAATGACACCAATTACTGAGCCAGTTGCCAAAATTATTTCTTTCTTTATTTTTTTTAATGTTGTGATATCATTTGCAGTGATGGAAGGATATTATTCATGACTAGTTGCTTACAAGTCTTACAAATATATAAGACAGCTCAGCCATGTCTCTATTCATATCATCCAAGCTGTTCAGTTGAAGGTCATTTATTTCCATAAGTGCAATGACAAGGCTATATGCATATCTGAAGGAATGCATCTGAATCTTGGTGGCACTGCAAATTTTGATACTTGAGATACAACTGAATTAGTGTAATAATTAAGGCCTTTACCTCACAGACATACACTACAAGGTTCGAGTCTGACCTCAGGTTACTGGCTAGACTTACAACGGCCCTTTAGGGCACAGTCAGCCTAGATATAATAAAGCAATAGTATGAAGCTATGAATGTCATATCTTTCATCAGCCTACTGAATGGTGTGTAAGCATGTCTAATACTTGAGTCACCTATAACTGTGAAGCTTTTATGTATGGCAGTTTGCTCTAGCTGTTTTAATGGCTTCTGCATAGCTCTTTAGTGACCATTGCTTGTGGTGAAAACAGTAGTATATTAAGTGGAGCAGTATGATTGTGCTGCTGAGATGTAGGCACATAAGTACATTTCCTAGGAGGTTTTGGAAGGCATTTTATTTAGTATCTCAGCATATAGAGGTTTGTTGTAAGGGGTGCAAACGGCAGTGTAGGTGTGTAGTTAGCACTGAGAGCAAGGGTACATGAGAAACATGGGAGATTTATCTCTATTTCGAATATATATATAGCTGCACCTGTTTAAAGTGCATTCTATGTCTGATAACAACAAGGGGTTGTCCATGATCATGAATTAGTTTCTATGCTGCCTCAAAGTGCCTAATGCAAGTAGGCAGGCAACGGAATGGGTTCAGGCAGGCTGTGGTCTTAAAGCAGTCAGGAATACTGATGGGGTGAATAAGTACAGTAAGTTTTTGGTAGTGTGCTATCTATGATACAGCAACAGTATCACAGTTGCTTAGTTGACAGTTCATAGGTTCATAGATTAGTACTAGGCTAACTTCCCATGTGGGCTATTATAAGCCTAGCCAATTACCCCATGTCAGAATCAAACCCTGCACCTTGTGTCTATAAAGTAAACACTTTAACCATTATGCCAACCTCCACTGTTAGATTATATAATAATGTAGTTTGGTGCAAGACAAAGCAGTAGCATAATGAAAATGAAAATGAAAATGGGCAATGAGTAGCAGTGTTCTTAGGGCTACAGGGCAAAAAATGACATAAGTTATAGGCTTGGATGCCACAAAACGTAGTTAAGTATTATGTGATGATTGTGACTCAAGTTATAGATACAGGAGCCACAAAAACTAGTGACTCAGTGACATGGGGTACACATGCAGATGCTGTAGTTGTTTGTGCAGGACTACATGCTTCTGCTCTAAATGCAGGTAACTGAAGGCTAGATTTCAGATGAACTGGATTAATGAAGAACAGGCACTCACTAGCAAGCAGCCACATAGAACAGAGCAGTTTTCTTCATCTCACAAGCAAAGCAGCAAAAACTGTAGCATAAATAAGCAATGGTAACAGAAGAACAATAGTTGCATTTAAATAGCATACAGAAAGCAATACATCTTAATAGTCACTTCCCTTGTGCCATTGGGACTGGTAGAAAGTCATAAAGATATAAGGAGGTCAAATCCATTTAGCAAACACAGCCGCGATGCACAGCTCAGAACAACCCACCCAAAAAGAGCACTAGGCCACACTATGTAGCACAATATAAAACTGTAAAGTTATAGCTAACATCTAGTCAGAAAAAAACATCTGGGTCAAGGACAAGAGCAAGCGCACTTTCAGAACACTAGTAAATTTCCTTCTCTTAAGCACAAACAGCAAAAAGTGTTCTAAAGGAATAAATCTGTCACAGGAAACCTGCAGACTGGGAGCATTTGCACTTGTAACACCATGCAAATGATGACTTATTTGTGTATCTGAAATGCATGAATTCACACAGAGGAAAGTCCTTTATTCCCACACAGCCCCGACACAGTCCTTTTGTCATCACTTTCTTCTATAACTCCCCTTATCAGTTTATGCCATGTGTTCAGCTTCCACCAACATACACCAAAATGACCATTGGAGGTACACTCCTCCTCTTGAAAACAGTATTCACTGACTGCAGCAGGATCCTTATTCTTTTAACTTTAGATCCATGCACTAGGTTACACATCACATCTGCCTATAAATCTTTACTTTGCTACCTGAATGCCTTTCTGCTCTACGTCACAGAACAGCTTTACCCTTCCTGGTAATGTAAATCTCAACTGCCATCTGAATACACAAAATAAACTACAAAACAACACTGCTTACTATAACCTCACCGTAATGGTCACACACACACACACACACACACACACACACACACACACACACACGCACACACACACACACACACACACACACACACACACACACACACACACACACACACACATATACACACACACACACACACACACACACACACCTCAACAATGATAATCTTTTACTAGCTATACTAACCAACACAACCAATTCCTATTTCTCTCCTAAAATTCTCCCAAACTGCCTCAGTGATCACTGTATTATACTATCACACTTGTCCTTTATAAGCTCTCTCTCTCCTATAATTATATCATCCTTCTCATTCCTTACCTCCTATGAAAACAACTAGTGCTAAAACTGCACCACAGTGACTAGTCTCCACTCTAGACCACTATAAACCTCAAATGCCACTCTTACTCTGCTTTCCACAGCTCCCCTCGACATAAAAAATGCATCTCAGAGACAAATTCTAGCATGGATGTAAATCTACTAACATCTTTACTACCAACAGCAACATGAGATGCAAGGCTTGTAGTTAAATCTACCAAAGTAAATTAACTCCAAACAAACAGAACAGAAAATTCTATCACAAAATTCTTGCCTATACTGTTAGGATGTAAAATCCATCCTTGATCAAACTACACCAAACAACTCTTCATAATGGTAAACTACCTGAAAATGTATTTGCTTTATTCCATCATTGAACCGTTCACATTAAAACCATAGCCCAACTCACTCCCTCCACTGTCTTCCCTTAGCCCTGAAGATCATTCTGATTTCTGTCACTTTTATTAAAGACTATTATCCACAGACTATACATACAAACGTTGCCATTCTAACCCTGAAAAGCAATATGCAATCATAAATACTTTACAATCATATTCCTTAAAATTATAGCCTCTCATATTGCACATCTTCTTTCATTTATATTTAACATTACCATCCAAACTGAAATGATCTTCTTCTCCCATACATAAAGTCACTAAACCCACACAATCTGAGCATTACATACCTATACCTCTCTTCCCTCACCTCAGTCAAAATTCTTGCAGTTTTAATCTACAAAGTATCCTAGACCACTCAATACACTACAAGCTGCATGTAGTCTAGTATGGATAAAGGGATGCTTTGACTCCAGTGCAGTGTTTGTAGACTTAAAAAGGTTTTTACGTGGTCGATCACACAATCCTTCTCTCCAAAGTAACCCAACATTGCTTGTCTCATGCTAATCTCAGCTGGTTTAAATTCTGCTTACATTATCACACATTACTGTACTGTACAGAATTACCATCTCAGATTTTATAATTTTATCATCCACACCTCTTTTTTTTCCCTAAGACTTTATTCTTGGCCTTACAATCTTTTATCTCTTTATTTACAACTTCCCCTCTGACATCCTCCAAATAAATAAATAAATAAATATATATATATATATATATATATATATATATATATATATATATATATACACACACACACACACACACACACACACACACACACACATTCCTGTATTAAATGTTATTGTTCTTAAATAAAGTAGTAACAGTAATGACATTAGCCCTCCCCACAAAGCTACCTTTATAGCATCTGTTTCTGGTTGGAGCAGAAGACATCTTTTCTCCTCAACTTTGAAAAATTACAAAACAATATAAACAAGTTTATTAACTTCTCTGACATGTATCCACCACTACTTGATCCTTCACTAATGCCTCACATTTCCCGATGAGCTTCCTTCATTTTTGCCACTATCCTCTACAAACTTCTATTCTTGCATTGTGGCCCCAGCTGGCCTGCAAGTTTACTATCAGCACCAACCATTACTATCCCAGAAACTATTTTCTTGGCTCTCTAACCTTACAGAGACACCAAATTTCAGTAACAACAACAAGCAGTCTATCACAAATCTGATATCAGCTGTTTGTAACTCTACAGCTCCCAGAGATACATAACCTTCCTTGATTTACAGACATTCAGATCCTCCCTAGTTGCCCACTTCTTCTATTCCAGTTGCTGCAAATGCCTCTCTCACAACCATCCGTAACTTGCTTTCCTTTTTACTCCATTCTACTCAGTCTACTATTTTGCCACGAAACAACCAAATAATGAATCATATTACATACATCACTGACTTTATTGGTTACTAAATTTAATGCCCTTCTGTATGTAGCAGCAGTATGAGTCTGAATTATCATTTATCAGTAGCTTGTTCTCAATATTTGAAACTAAACTGCAGCCTTCGACATTAGCCTACCTCCTTCAAAATTGTCAGTTTTTAATAAATTCAGTTGTACTTTTTTTCTTCAAAATTGTGTAAATTGTTAAATTAAATTTATTGTATACCTAGTGAGATTGTTACTTTTTATCATTGCTGTCATGTGGCCTAGGCTGTTGCTGAAAATGGGTGTGTGACTACTCCAACTCCACTCACCCAGTTAACAAATGTAAACATAATTAAAAAACTGTATCCCCTGTAAATGAACTTAATTAGCTATGGAAAAAGAAGCACAGAGCTATTAGAAGAATTTGAGACTAAATGCAGTGGTAGTGGTGGGTGCGGTTGAGGAGGTGGAAGAGGAAGGGAAGCAGGAGGATTGCTGGCAAAGTACAGTTGTGTACACTTACCATAAATGTAGATGTTCGAGTGTATTCACTGTTGTAGTCATTACATTTGGGTAATCTGCTGGCAGGTTGCCCCCAGTCAGCCTGAACAACAAAGTCTTGGGTCCTGCATCGGTTGCTGTCTCCTCTTCCATGACGTCAGGTCGACAGGGGTATAAAACATGCAGCCGATGCCATTTTAATCAGTTTTTCTTGCCTCAGATGTCAGGTGCCCCCCAAATGGGGAGCAAAAATATATATATAAACTGTAAATATATAAATGCACTTTAGAAACATAAAATTTACCTTCAACTAAAAGCAAATACACCACAAAGGCTTTTGAGTATAGTGAAGGAAAGAAAAGGTATAGAAAGGGGGCTGTGGATAATCCAGACTGCAACAGTGAATACACTCGAACATCTACATTTATGGTAAGTGTACACAACTGTACTATGTTCTTCGTGTTTCACTGTTGCAGTCATTACATTTGGGTAGATTCCCAAAGCTATGGTTGGGAGGATGGATTTATACAGCATTAGGACCAGCTATAAGGCCCTGCAGGACAGCAGAGGCAAAGCCAGCTCTGGATTTAAAGAAGAAAGGTAAATGGTAATGTTTCGTGAACGTATGAACTGAGCTCCAGGTAGGAGCTTCTAGAATGTCTCTGGTAGGAACACCTCTGAGAGAGGCTGTAGAAGTAGATGCAGCCCTGGTGGAATGAGATCTGATCCCCTGGGGGATAGATTTTCCATGGTGCATATAGCAGAAATGCATACAATGGCTTATCCATTTGGAAATAGTCTGCTTTGAAATAGCCTTTCCCTCTGCCCCTGCAGCAAATGCCACCAGTAGTTGTTCAGATTTTCTTTGAGATTTTGTCCCGTTTAAGTAAAATCTAACTTGTCTGTGTACATCGAATGAATGCAGAATCCGTTCCCCCTTGTTCTGTGGATTGGGAAAGAAAGTTGGCAAATGAATGGTCTGATTAAGAGCCACACTGGATACCACCTTAGGCATGAAGGATGGATTGGTCCTGAGAGACACCCTGTCCACATGAAAAATAATAAAAGGCTCCACTGCCATAAGAGCCTGTAATTCAGAAATCCTTCTAGCTGAGGCAACTGCTAAAAGGAAAGCTGTTTTCCAGGAGAGAAATTTTAAGTCTGCAGTAGCAGCTGGCTCGAAAGGAGGGAGAGTGAGTTTTTCCAATACAAAATTGAGGTCCCAGGCAGGGGTTGGAGCTCTCCTGGGTGGTCTTAAGTTTGTGGCCTCTCTGAGATACTGCTTTAGCAGAGGATGAGAGAAGAGGGGAGGTTCTGTGTTGTAATGAGCTGAAATGGCTGAGGCATGGATTTTTATGGAAGAAAAGGACAGGCCCTTGTGAAGCATCTCAGTTAAAAATTGTAAAATCTGAGAAATATTGGGCACTGTTGTGCTTATCCCTTGTGATTGATTCCAGGCACAGAATCATTTCCATCTGCCAGCATAAGATTTTCTAGTACTAGGCCTTCTTGCCTCCAAAATGACATCCATCACAGGTTTGCTGTGGGATGCCAAGGGTGAATTTAGGTGATTAGCCATGCTGCAAGATTCAAAGTTTGGAGCGGAGTGTGCAGAATTTGGTTGTTCTGCTGTGACAGTAAGTAAGGTGTCTGAGGCAGATGCCATGGTGGAGGGTGTGACACATTGTGCAGGAGTGGGTACCAGTGTTGGCGAGGCCAATCTGGAGCAATCAAAATCATTTTTGGTATGTTCTGTTTGACTTTTAGTAGAACTTTGGAGAGCAGAGGCAGAGGGGGAAAGGCATAGACTGATAGGTTTTTCCAGCTGAATAAAAGAGTATCCACTTTCCAGGTTTTTTTGTAATGAGTTCTTGTGTAAAACTTGTCCAACTGATAGTTCTGGGGTGAGGCAAAAAGATCTATGTCTGGACACCCCCATTTGCATGCCAACATGTTGAAAATCCATGGTTCCGGTTTCCATTTGTGTGGGTCCATAACATTTCTGCTTAGTCTGTCTGCCAGAGTATTCAGCTTTCCTGGCAGGAATTGAGCTTGTAGTTGAATTTGATAGGTCAAGGCCGTGTTCCATAATGTCATGGCTAGTCTGCAAAGGGGGTAGGAGTGCATACCCCCTGCTTGTTTATGTACCACATAACTGTGGTGTTGTCTGTCTTTATCATTAATTGTTCTGGATGAAGGTAGTCCTTGAAGGCTGTCAGTGCATTCTGTACAGCTAGCATCTCTTTTTGATTGATATGAAGGTGCATGTGATTTGGGCTCCATTTGCCCTGAATGCACTTCCCTGCCAGATGAGCCCCCTAAGCATAGTCTGATGCATCCGTAGTTAGGGTTTGGGCAGCAGGGGGTGGAGGGAATGGCAGTTCCTTGTTTTGGTGGCAGGCCTCGGCCCACCATAGGAACTCTAGTTGCAGACAAGGTATGATAGGAATCATTGTTTCCAGGCTGTGACAATGTTGACTCCATAAACTCTTTAAGTACCACTGAAGTTTCCTCATATGCAGTCTTGCATATGGAATTAGAAGAATGCATGAGGCCATGAACACCAAGGCTTGCAGAATTTGTCTTGCAGATAGCAGGGTTTTTGTGGCCACCTGTTTGAAGTAAGTCACCAAATGAATTTGCTTTTCTGGAGTAAGGTAAGCCATCTGGGCAGTTGTATTCAAGCTTGCACCCAGGAATGTAATTTTTTGAGAGGGTACCAGTTGTGATTTCTTTTCGTTTATGGTATACCCTAGACAAGTTAGAACCTTTTTTACAAACGCCAGATGTTTTTGAAGAATGTCCCTGTTTTCTGCCTGAATTAGACAATCGTCCAAGTATGGATATATTTGAATATTTCTTTGCCTGCAAAATGCAATTACTGGAGCCAGGCACTTTGTGAAGACCCTGGGCGCAGTAGATAAGCCAAAGGGCAGTGCAGAGAACTGGTAATGCAAATAGCCTGCTTTGAAGCGGAGGTATCTTCTGCAAGATTCCCTGATTGGGATATGCAGGTAAGCCTCTTTTATGTCTAGAGTTACCAACCAAACATCTTTGCCTAGCATAGGAAGTAACTGTTAAAGAGTCAGCATCTTGAATTTTGGAATATCCAGAAATGTGTTTAGAGTAGATAAGTCCAGAATTGGACGCCATGGTTTGTCTTATCTGGGTACCAGGAAAAGTCTTGTATAGAAACCTTGTCCCTTTTCCTCTTCTGGGACTGGTTGAATACCTCTCATGTTCATGAGAGACAGTACTTGTTTCTGGGCCTCTGCCCACTGGTTTGGGGGCAGGTCTGGCCATCCGTTTGGGATTGGCAACATGTGGAAATGAAATCTGTATCCTTGGGAAACTATATTTAGAATCCATTTGTCCTGGGTTATAAGTTGCCAGTTTCTTACATGAAGTGCCAGTTTTCCGCCCAAAGGAGCGGCTGAAAGGTAAGTGCTTGGCAAGTGTAGAGGGAAGTCATTGAGACTGCTTACCATAGGGAGGTGCCTTGTTGCTTCCAGATTTGGAGGAGGAGGCACCCCATTGTTTTGTTCTAAAAGTCCTTGTGACTGAAACCTGGAGCCTTTGGAATGTCTGGGTTTGACTTGAGTGGCTCTCGAAGGAACTGGAAAGGACCAGCTCTTAGTAAGCCAGTGCCTACTAAATCTTGGAGGTTGCACCTGTAAGAAATATTTCACAGTTTGCATAGATTTAGCTTTATCTTCCATCTTTTTTAAAACTTCTTCAGCCGTATTACCAAAGAGACGGTCCTGTTGTAAAGGAGCATCCAACAATTTTGCTTTAACATGATTAGGCAGAGTTTGCTCTTTGAGCCAAGCATGCCTTCTTAGCACAGAGCCAGTTACAACAGCCCTGCAAGAGGCCTCCAAAGAATCAAAATCACATTGCAATGTACGATTTCCAACTTGTTCAGCTGAATGCAATAAATCCTGTAAATCTTTATTTTCCACACAGTCAGAAATTAACATTATTTTCTGTTTAAGCAGTCCCATGATATGCTGCTGGTATTTAAGCATATGAAATTGACAGTTTAAAGCCCTGACTGCCAAGGTTGCAGAAGTGTAAACCTTCTTACCCCATCTATCCAGCGCCCTGGAATCTCTATCAGAAGGGGTAGGATTTTTAGCAGTAGAGGCCTTAATGCCCTTGGGACCCTGAGAAATGGTTTCAGGATCTGCAATAGGATTTTTGAAAAGGAATTTGTGGGAGTCAGGAACCCTGTAGTATCTGTCTGGCTTACAAGGAGCCAGAGGCAGAGAATCAGGAGCCATACTAGATTCTGTAAAAACATCATCAACAATGTCTAGGACAGGAGGTATAGCCAAAGGCCTATGTTGAGGAAGAAGAAGAGAATCCCTAAGTCTCTTTTTAGTTTCAGAGAAATCCTGTCTTTCCCAGTGGAAATGTTCCCGTAAGGTGTGTAAAGTTTCCCCAAAAGAAAAATTCTCAGGGGGAGAAGCAGAAGGAATGGAATCTTCTGCATCAGAGTCCTCATAAGTAGGTATAGACATATCCTGTTCATTAGAAGAGTCAGAAGAAATAGAATCCTGTTCAGAAGATTCATAATCAATGTCTTGCCTAGGCCTCTTAGAAGGGGGGGGAGGTTGGCTACCCCTGATCAGGGTAATTAAATCTTCAGCCATTTTGATCATTTGTTTTTTAGGCATAGGGGCCTGCACATGTGGCCCAAGTGTCGGTTTTTTAGACATAGATGTAGATTTTGGCATTAGTTATGAAGATGGCGTTGGTTTAATATACAAATCTGTAGGCCTGAAAACACCCTCAGAAGCCAGTGCCTACACAGCGGCTCCGGACCCATCTAAGGTAGAGACATCCGCGGGTTCAATAATTGAAGCATCTCGCGGCATACCGGACTCCGAATGGGTCTCAGTAGAGGCCTGCGAATCAAAAGTAGCAGGTATCAGCGGCTGCGAAAGTGCCTCACTGAGTACCGGCGAACTAGCGACTGGCTTAGGAGAAGCATCGTCGTCAGTTTTGGACCTCGACAGCCTGTCTCTGTCTTTTTCTTTGCGTTTTTTAGGTATTCCGGTAGTTGGATTGCTAACCGATGACATTTCTGGATAGTTAAATCGTGAGCCAAAATATTTACAAGCAAAAATATACCAATGTTTAATAGTGCTTTGATTAAATTTAGCACAAAACTGACAGCAAGGTACGTTGTGGTCAGGGCCTAGGCAAGGAATACAGTACAAATTAAAATCCTTATGAGGTATTTGCTTCCCACAAGTAATGCAATTATTAACTTTTACTGACATCAGTAAGGAGAAAGAAAAAGTTTCCCCAACAGGGTACTTAGCTTTTTAGTTGAAGACTTTGGTTCTGAAACTCGAAAAAGAAAATTTTAGGAGTCGGCCGACCGGCACTTGTGAACTGCTTCTGCTTCAGGCACTGCACGGCAAGAAAGACTGATGTAATGGCATCGGCTGCATGTTTTACACCCCTGACGACCAGACATCATGGAAGAAGGGACAGCAACTGACGCAGGACCCAAGACTTTGTTAATCAGGCTGACTGAGGGCAACCTGCCAACAGATTACCCAAATGTAATGACTGCAACAGTGAAACACGAAGAACATCTTCCTGACAACACAAAAGTAACCTTAGCTAACACTTACCTACTATCACCACTTCTATACTGCACACCCATCCTTACAAACCTTTAAACCTCTCTAAAAACTAAACTTGAACGTTATAACACAACTGCATTCTTTGCTGCAAACAAATGTAATCAAAGTCCAACTGTACTGCACTAAAATAACTTAATTGTTTAAAATGACCTTACCTTCTTACCTACACCCAAATAATCACAGCACAAATAATAATAATAATAAATAATCCTTCAGCCTGCCTAGCACTTGATACAACTCTACACCCCACAATATACCTTAAGATCAAATGATAAACAACTCCTTACTATAAACAAAACAAGAAAGGCCCTATTTCAAATGGCTTGTTCTCAATATAAGTGACCACTTACGATGAGAGCAGGTCTTTTGGAATAGGATCCCTGATGTAAGCTTATTTACAGATAGGCCTTACACCAAAGTCATTTACACTGAAAGCAAGTTCATAGGTTTGCAGATGTATACTAGGCTAATGACCATTAGGGCCATTATAAGCCTAGCTATGCAACCCAAATGTGTCCAACAAGTAATATGTTTTAGACATTTATACAGGGGTGATTGTTAGTTATGACATGACCTACTGACTACCTCTGTCCATCAAAGATATAGGTGCCAGACCAGGGGGGAATTTTTGATTTTCCATCTAATGGTCCAAGCTATGCTTAAACAAGTTAGGGACAGCCTTTGTTTCACATGGATGGGGAGCCTATTCCAGAGAATGGGAATTCTATGAGATATATATTTGACCCTCCAACATGTCCTATTTATGTTGCGAGCAAAATTTAGGTTTTTAGATCCTATAATTCTGATGCTGTTTGTTTTGCAGATGTGCAAAATGTTCATCATACTGAAGTCCAGGGATGCCTTGTATGCCAGGCATAGATCACTTCTGAGTAGTCTGTAAGTGACCAAATATAGGGATAGGGGCTTTTAGGTGATCCACGTACAATACTGTGTTTATGCCATGTGATCTTTTTGTAAGGAACCTTTGCAGATGTTTCTACTGTTGCATATGTCTGGTCAGATACATACTGAAGAGGGCATTACACTCAATGAAGGGTCTGATGAGGGTCAAGTATAGAGGCACAATGACTTCACTGGACCTAGATACCATGCACTTATAAGTTCAGCAACATAGAAGGATTTCCTTACTACCTTGGACACATGTTGGTTGAAGGCCAGGTTACTGTCTACATGTGTTCCTAGATCCCTGACTAGTGGATCAACTCGTAAGGGTCTTTAATTGATGACATAGTTTCCCTGGGTGGTGGACTTCCCAAAATGTACTATAGTGCATTCCTTGGCATTGAGTTTTAAGCTGTGGCTTTGGCACCAGTCATCTATCTGTGTTACAGCCTCTCGTAACATGTTTGTGTCTTGGCAGGATCCTTTGTCTACTCCCACTTTGCAAACATCTGTGAACTTGGTCAGCCACAGGCCTTGACGTCCGATAAGTTGATGCCAAAGAGAAGCAGGCCCAGCATGGATCACTGAGGGACTTCACTGGTAACCTGCCTTTTTTGGAGTTGGTCTCACTAATCCTTGCTTCCTGGGTCCCATCTTTGATCCAAATGGCTATCCCATGCTTTATATAGAGGTTTATACCTAATTCCATAAATTAGTTAACAATGCCTGAGTCGGGTATTGTATCAAATGCCTTAGCCATGTCAATGTAGGGAGTATGCACTGCTTAACCCTTATTCACTGCCTTGATGACCTTCTCAAAGTCCACCAGATTCAGTAGACATGACCTTCCTTTGACAATGCCAAACTGGAATGGGTCCAGTGTCTGCAGGTCTCCTATGTCTTTGGTGATTATTTTCATAATAATTCTTTCCATTGTTTTGCACATACGACTAGTTAGACTTATGGGCCTGTAGTTTCCAGGATCTGTTGATGGTCTGCCTTGTTCATAACAGTAGACCATCTGTTGATGGTCTGCCTTTATGTAGAGAGGTGATCATTGCAGTCCTCTATTCTTGTGACATGAAGCCTGTTTTGAGACTACAGTTAAACAGTAACTTCAGAGGCCTTGAAAGGTTATATTTCAGATTATTCTGGAGACATCCCATGATATTACTTGGCCCCACTGAGGATGTGTTCTTGGCCTTAGCAAGCACAGCCAGGACATGCTCTCTATTAGCAGTTGGAGTGATTATGTTTGAAAGTATTTTTTGGGGTGGGTGGCCGGGGGTGAGTCAGAAGTAAAGTTGGAACTGAATTTGTTAGCCAGCAGATTCAGTACACCACCTGGGTCAGTGAATGTGGCACCATTAACCACCAGTTCAGCACACTGGTGTGTGTTGCCTTTGAGATTCCTGATATAATTGAAGAAGGCCTTATGTTGTCTTTTTGCTAGGAGACCATCTTGACCTTAAAACTGGATTTTTATCTTTATGGGAGTTACACTTCTTGATTTTAACCATGTTTTTTTTTTCTTGTGTTGTATAACTTGTTTAATTTGGGATGCCACCAGGGAGCTTTGCTTTTGGAGATGGTTTTGGACTTACATTTAATAGGTACAGCAGCCTCTCTGCAGCCATTGGCATGGTTGTACAGGGTTTCTGTAAACAATTCTGCATAGGTTGCTGTATTCTCTGGGTTTGGAGGGTATTGGATTTTGACATGCTATCACTTCATAAAAAGGTAGCTTGCCTTGGAATGATTTCTTTCTGTTACTGGGCTTACAGGGATTACTGAGTTGACTTTAATTTCAAAGGAGACATCTTTATGGTCAGACCTTACCAGGGAGGATGTAAAGGGGGGTACAGCATTCTTCCATATTTGTGAGTACAAGGTCCAGTATTTTGGAACATGTAGTTAGCATATGCACTAATTGGTCAAGGGTGCTTGTATTTACTAAATTCAGAAATCTTTGTGCTTTCAGATAATCTTTGCTGATGGGTGGTCTAGGAGCTCTTTGTTATTTGTTTAGGAAGATTGCATGTAAGTGCATCAGCATACATTGGTCTGTGTGTGTGGTTTTGACAAACTGATATGTGCTTGTATGACAGTTTAGCCTCCAGTGACAGTGTATATATACCTCTCACACACTGTATCTATGAACCACTTTTCTCTTTCATCCCACCTCCATTTTCTAATCACAGTTTAATTTCTCATTCCATTTTCTTGCTGTCATCCTTCTCCATCACTTTCTATATCTTCTGACCTATCCCTCTCCTACTCCACTGCTGAAAATCATACTTACTTGCTATGCTACCAAAGTACATATTCTTTAAACACTCATTTGTAATTTGTCTCTCTCTCTCTCTCTCTATATATATATATATATATATATATATATATATATTAACTTTATACACATACTTTATTTTCTTATGTATACAAATATTACTGTCTTTATCAATCAGTCTTTGCGGTCTCTCATTTCAGACACTCTTTAACTTATTAATAATCCTTTTCTCAACTAATCACTGTCCCATTTTACTTCTTTTTAATGCACTGTCCTACTTACCTCACATTTGCTTCCATCTCTCTCTCTTCACTTATTCTAATTTAAACAAATAAGGCTTAGTTCTCTCACTAGACAATCTTACTATTTGGTTACTATGTATTATATCGTACTTTATTACACTTGTAAAAATGACAATCTTTACAACTCTGTTATATTACATTGCTCTTTTAAAAATAACAATCCATATCAAATGTTTATATTTGATTATATTCTACTGTTTTGGCAGAACATGTTGGAGCTTTTCTCCCCAAGCCTCTACTGAAAACAGGTTATTGCTTAGTCAAACTTTCATGATAAACAAATATCAATAAATAAATAAATAAAATCCTAAAAGAAATCAAATCAAAATTGGAAATGCTGATCAAAGGATCAGAGTAAGTTTGAGGAAATGGATTATTAAAAGAAAAGATGAATAGAATGCTTGTATAATTATGTAAGCATCACTAGGAACAGAATAAAGAACTGCAGCATGCCATCAAAGAAGAGCATTTGCTGAGGCAAAATACATCCTAGAAGTACTTTCCACTTAGTTCACTTTACAGATGATATAGATACAATGTAGTTGGAAAACTGGAAATGTACATTAGCGTTTTAAGTTAAATATAAGGTTACTTAGGCATTAAACAAAAGTTTGTGCTTATCATAATGTGGGGCCTGTAAGCAGAGCTCTGGCTACAGAAGTAGGAAGGAATAACACTGCACGTTTTAGTACTATAGAACACACAAAATATTCCCAATTTGCCAATCCCCACCCACTACCACTATAATGCACTGCTATAACAGAAAAGCTATAGACCAAGGTAAATGGAGAGATGGGAGGCAGGAAAGAGGAGTGGAGAATGGTTTCTGCAGGTAGATCTCTAAATACAGAGCCAGTGTTAGGGTGAGTACCCATAATTTTCAAATCTGTTTTCTTAGACCTCCAAATGAAGAAACACATAGGATGGCGTCCCCAGCCAAATCCTACTGGATGGCCATCATAACACAGGATTCTCTTGATAATCACTGAGATTTGATGTAGTGGCACATTGCTCTGACTCTAGTGCACAGGGTCCTGGGTTCAAGTCTTGGCAGTGATGACTTTTTATAGCTCATTTGGCATAGTGGTACATTACTCTGACTGTAGTGGCTTGTTTAAGCTCTGCAGATCCAGTTTTGGCAGACTACAAGAGCAACAGAAAGGAGAAAGAGATCCCTTAAGTGCCTCCATTTTGATTTTTTCTGACTATACTGCTTTCTGCACTTGATTTAAGTCATTCTTTTTTCATTTAACTGCATTTATTTTAACTTTATTTGCTTTAATATTACTACACACTCAAGTGTGTTAGCTTGCACTGCATTTAAAGTGTTTTTATTACTGTTTTAACAGTTTTTTCCTGCAAAAAAAAAAAAAGTTCTAAGCTTGTTTCCCACCTTTCCTGTAACTAGAGCAGTCCATATACAGATTTGCTGTATCCAGGGCTGTTTTGTAAGTTTCTGAGTACCCCAGACCTTTCTGTGTTAGAGTGAAACCTTTCAGCTTATCAGTGGGAGTGCTACGTAGCCTATTTACCCACAAGAGGAGTCGATTCTGGCTCTGAAATTGTAGTTTATTGGCCGTTTGTGTAGTTTTTCTATCCCTTTCAACTTTCTGATTTAAAAGCCCATGTTTGCATGAGTTTGCACTTGTTTAAGCTCTGTGGATCCAGTTTTGTCATCCTGCAGACTACAAGAGCAACAGAAAGGAGAAAGAGAGACTTTAACCGCCTCCATTTTGATTTTTTCTGATTTTGCTGCTTTCTGCACTTGATTTAAGTTGCTTTTTCATTTAACTGCATTTATTTTAACTGTATTTGCTTAAATATTGCTACACACTCAAGTGTGCTAGCTTGCTCTGCATTTAAAGTGTTTTTTATTACTGTTTTAACTGTTTTTTTCCTGCAAAAAAAAAGTTCTAAGCTTGTTTCTTGCCTTTCCTGTTACTAGAGAAGTCCAGATACAGATTTGCTGTATCCAGGACTGTTTTGTAAGTTTCTGAGTTCCCCAGACCTTTCTGTCCTAGAGGAAAGTCATCCAGCTTATCAGTGTGAGTGGTAAGCACTAGGTAGCCTATCTACCATAAGAGGAGTGGTTTCTGGCTCTGAAATTGTAGTTTATTGGCTGTTTAGGCAGTTTTTTTTATCCCTTACAACTTTCTGGTTTATAAGCCCGCGTTTGTGCACCACACAGCACCACTAACCTGAGGTAAACTATTACCAGTGCCAGAAAGTCAGCTCTTCAATTTTTCCCTTAAATCTTGCGAGTTCTCTTCTCTCTTGCACTTTAATTAGCTTATTTGCCTAGCACTTCATCAGGCTTTTTGTAGCAATTATTGTAGCACACATAAGTGTGATCAGCACTAGACATCCTATAAGAAAACAGCTCCAACACTTAGTAATGATGACCATTCCTCCTGGCATATCTAAAAGTCAGTTCCCTGTGCTTTCTCCTATTAACCTGGTGAACTTGGGCATTCTGAGGCAGTGTAGCAACTGCCTCATGTACACAGACAACCCTCTCTTCTTACCTCCCAACACTCAGACTTGTGAGAGATGCACTTATATCTCCATATTGAAAGTCATGCACTCTCCAGCCAAGACTGGAATAGCTGGTCAAGAGGAGAAGATCAACACTTTTACCTCACCACATGGAACACAAAGACCTCCAGAACACCCACCATCACAGATCTCACATAAAAACACAAACCACACACCCACTTTTGCAGAGGATCCCAATACAAATCTACCCAAACAGCCGAGACCTCCAAGGCAGAAATGTTCTCAACCACCACAACACAGCACAAACCACAAGTCACGTATCTCACCTACACAGTGTGCCCCTCAACCTAAACCCCTAATGTAAAACAGCTTGCCCAATACACTAATTATTGGTGACTCAATAGGGTAACAGTCAGCTGTCTATCAGGTGCCAGAATCCGACACATAACACACACACTCAGGTCACTCCACAGCAAGCAAAAGTATGACTCTGTCATTGTCCATATGGGTGTGAATGACCTGAGATGCACCTCCCTGGACTACATGAAAAGAGACATGGTGGAGCTCTCAGATTATGTGGCCCAGCAGGTATGACCCTAGCCCTGAGCAGCACCCTACCATCACCCAGAATGACACCTCAGTATAAGCAGAAAATGACTGACAAACAATTGGTGAAGTTTCTGGTGTCATTCTAAGGGGATCCAGTATCTGTCTGCTTGGAATGACATGATTGACAGACCTCGATGCTTTGCCAGAGATGGCCTGCATCTGTCACCCTTGGGTTTCTGGGTACTGGCTAAGGCTCTTGCCACCCCTATAGTGCCTTTTTTAGGCAATGTTCCAAAGACCAAATTACCACCATAACAGCTAAAAATAAATGCAATCTGAGGGTCATGTGGCTCAACACTAGAAGTCTAAATCTCAAGATGCACTCACTTGAAGCACTCCTCAAAATGGAGATCATCGACATTTGTGCTGTAATGGAGACCTGGTTTAAAGCAGCAGAAA
The DNA here is from genome assembly GCF_019279795.1 of Protopterus annectens. Classification (NCBI taxonomy): domain Eukaryota; kingdom Metazoa; phylum Chordata; order Ceratodontiformes; family Protopteridae; genus Protopterus; species Protopterus annectens. Next base: position 1,264,345,144 of record NC_056741.1, on the reverse strand, counting down.
GCACCCCTGTGCTACCAGGCTATAACTCATTCCACACCTTTCGGCCCCAGAACATGGACCAAAGCTCCAAAGGTGGTGGTGTCTTCATATTCATAAAGGATATGCACACCTCCAGACAAGTAGCCCAGCATAACGCATCTCAGATACTTCAGGTACAGCTAACACTGGGTAAAACGGTGATTCACGTTGTACCCTGGTATAGGTCTCAACCATGTCCCAAGACTCTCACTCCACATTCCTAAGCACCCCGGAAACTATTAGGGTCCAACCCAACACTCTCATACTAGGCGACTTCAACTACCCCTCCATCAACTGGGAAAACTACTCATGCATCAATACACTGGCCCAACGCTTCCTGAAATTCATCACTTCCAATGCCCTGGACCAGCTCATTCTTACCCCCACTAGAGGAAGCAACATCCTTGACCTGGTTATTACTAACATGGGCGACCGTTGCTCTACACCATTAGTCACTTCCTCCCTGGTTAGATATGACCACAAACTAATCACCATGGAAAGCCACATCTCGCCCACACTCCCCGCAAAGGTAACCACCATGAAAAACTTCTCCAAAGCTTACTTTGGGCTCCTAAAAACAGAGGTAGCCAACTTCACGGCACCCATGCCAATGGAAAACAGATGCATGACTGCCGAATCACACACCAATGCACTGTACGAGCATGTACATAAATGCATGGAGCTAGCCATACCCAACAGAACCAAGATGCTCTCCTCCTAAAAAAGGAAGCCAATCTGGTGGCCCCCTGCCAATAATAAACTCTACGGAAGGAAGAAACCGTTGCAGAAAAAGGTGAAGTCTCAAGACTGGAAAAACTCCCTTATTAGCCTCAACAAAAAGTTGAGATCCCTCATCAAAACCTCTAAAGCCAGCTATGAAGGCAGAATTGCAGCAGACACTAAAAACAAACACAAACTCTTCTATAGTTATATCAGAATCTCCATGGCAATATCCAGATTTGCTCTGAGTTACTGCACAATGGTATCTCCTATACTAAGCCAACAGATATTGCCAATATACTGGCAGACAGATTCAGTGCCAACTTTACCCCAAGGACCAATCACAAAACCGGAAGAATGCCAGGTGCCCAGCATTACTGCAGCACAAGTTAAAGCTGCATTGACCAGGGCCAAGAATACAGCTTCCTTGGGACCCAACAATATCCCTGGCTGTACTCTACATGAACTACAAAGTGAACTGGAACCATATATGTGCGCCCTGTTCACTCACAGCCTCACCTCAGGCTTTGTCCCTACTGAATGGTGTACTGCTACAGTCATCCTTTCTCCATAAAGAGGGAGCAATTACAGATCCTGAGAATTATCGCCCCATTAGCCTGACGAGTCTGATATGTAAGGCTATGGAGCACATCATCATGGACCTAATTAACAAGGATATAGGGAATCTCCAAACTCTAGATCCCACGCAATTTGGTTTTGTGAAAGGTAGATCATGCCTGCTCAAACTGGTTGACTTCTTTGAGACAGTCACCAGAGCTATGGATGAGGGTAAGGCAGTTCGTACAGCCTACCTCGATCTGGTCAAGGCCTTTGATACCATTCCTCACTCAGGAATTATTGATAAACTCACCAAACTAGGCATCAACCCCTATATCATTAGGTGGGCTGCAAACTGGCTCACAAGCCCACAGTGTGAAAGTAGTGGACTCCAAGTCAGACCGCCGACCAGTCACGAGTGGAGTCCCACAGGGATCGGTCCTGGGTCCTCTCCTGTTTGGCATCTACTTCTCGGAAGTCCAGGCCAACATTGAGGGACTCTGGCTGGCCAAATTCACAGATGACTATAAGCTGGGAGCCATTATTAACTCCCCAAGAGATGCAGACATCCTACAGAAAGGCCTCACTGAGACCAATGACTGGTGTCGAAACCATGGCCTTAAGCTTAATATGCCAAAAAATGCATCATCATCCCCTTTGGGAAAAACTCAGTTCCCACTAATTACCACACTGATGGAAGCCCACTGAACACTGAAGGCATTATAAGAGATCTGGAGACACAGGTTGACAGCAACCTCTCCTTTGACCTCCATATTGCCACTGTGGTGAGAAAGTCCTTCCATGTGGCACATCTCATTACCAAGGGTTTTGTATCCAGGAAGAAAGAGGTCATCATCTCTCTCTACTCTTCCCTCATTAGACCAATCATTGAGTATAATGCCCCATGTGGCATGTACCTCATTTGACACCTTCAACAGCTGGAGACACTGCAAAAGTACCTCACAAAGAGGATCCTAAGCCTTAAACACATGTCCTACACAGACAGACTCAAAAAACTCCAGCTATCCTCTGTCTCATATCGTCTACTAAGTGGCAATTTCTGCTTGACTTATAAAACCATGTCTGATCCAGCTCTATTAGAAATGCTACATCTATAGAAGTCCCAATCCCTCTGCACCACATGTGCCAGAGACCTCAACCTCATTACAATCAACAGAACATGCTGGAGGGACAGGTTCATAACCCAGAGACTGCCCATGCTCTGGAACAGACTTCCCATACATGTCAAGCAGAGCACCTCACTGGCCCTGTTCAAGAGAAATCTTGATGAGTGGATGGGAAATAGACAATTCACCCCAGGGATCACTCCAGTGGCTCTACTTGATAGAGGCACTGGGAACTAACATCAGGCAGCACGATGCCAGGGCTCTTCTATGGGAAAAGCTTGTAAAGGCTTCAGGGCCATTAGCCTAGTACACATCTATGAACCATCCTACAGGAAGGTTTAGACCTACATGTCATCTCTAGCTTTTAAGGTTGTATGACCAGGTAAAAGCTACACAAACATCCTCCAGAGAGGCAACACACAAGACAGCTGTCTAGCTTTAGGATGACTTTGCCATATTTGTCATAACAGAAGATAACGCAATTCAAGCATCACTAAAACAGACATTGCTTTTCAACTTCTTTTGCTTTTGTGTTCACTGGAGATACAAAAGATTTGATCATGACTGACATAAATTAGTCTCTACAGCCACCTAAGGCATGAAGGATGATAATGTATGGAATATACATTAAATGGTGCTATTTATAATTTTTTACTTTCATGTAAATGGTGAAAAAAGAAGTTATGTACTCACCATAACATTCCATGTTGGTAGTCCATCTCACCCTTCATTTTTACATATGGGTTCGGAGCTGAACCTCGGCTCCCACTCGGCCGATTTATAAGCTGGAAGACTTCTGGTTGGCTCATGGCTAAGCAGGTATCTCATGGTGCACCAGTGCAATCCCCAGATCTTGTTTGCTGCTCACTAGAAACAGTAAAAAAATGCCTAACCAACAAACCAATACTAAAGGGTCACCAACCAAGACAATCAAATTATTACCTCCAGATCTTCCAGGATGGGGGCAGGAGGGTGGGTTGGTAAAAATGAAGGGTGAGATGGACTACCAACATGGAACGTTATGGTGAGTACATAACTTCTTTATGTTAGGTAGTCCAATCTCACCTTCATTTATACATATGGGACAGCATCCCTAGTGACTTATTCTTGGGTGACTCATTGGAAAATACTCCTGAGCACCGTGGAGCTAAAGGATGCTCTACCCCAGGATGCCAAATCCAATTTATAATGTGCAATAAAGGTGTGAGGGGTAGCCCACGTAGCTGCTGCACAAATATGATCAAGTGGTACCCTGGCTTGAAAGGCTGCAGAGGTAGACAGAGACCTAGAAGAATGAGCCTTGATCCTGTGAGGTAAAGGTCTGCCCTCCAAATTGTAGATGAAGGCTATGCAACTAGAAATCCAATTAGACAATGTCACCTTAGAAACTGGTAAGCCCAATCTGGAGTCGGAAAAATAAATGAATAACTGGTCTGACTTCCAAAATTCTTTGGTCCGTTGCAAATAAAAATGTAGCTGTCTATGAACGTCCAGCTGGTGGAAATGATATTCAGCTGCTTTACAGTGATTGAGAAAGGAAACTGGAAGCTCAATGGACTGATTTAAGGTGGCATTAGAACAAACTTTGGGAACAAACAAAGGATTGGTACGTAAAGATACCCTGTCTTTATGAAAGATTAAATAAGGTGGCTTAATATACAGGGCTTGTAGCTCAGATACATGTCTGGCTGACGTAATGGCTACTAAAAGCACAGTCTTCCAAGACAAATATTTTAAAGAAGATGAGTGAGAAGGTTCAAAAGGAGGGGATGTCAACTTGGGCAACACAACATTTAAGTCCCAAGAAGCCACAGGTTCTTGTAATGCTGGTCTCAATAAAGTGGCCCTTCTCAAGAAAGTCTTGCATAGATTATGAGACATAAGGTTGGCATTTGGGGACCCTAAATAAAAATGAGAGATTGCCGCCAACTGTACTTTGATGGTGGCCACGGCAGATCCCTGCTGAAAAAGCTCCGAAAGGAATTCCAAAATCACGGGAATGGGAGCAGTGTAAGGATCCACGTTCATTTTCTGTGCCCAAATAGAAAACCTTTTCCATTTACTGTCATACAGCCTTCTGGTTGAGGGTTTATGCGAGGATAATAGAATATGTGACACTGAGGAAGAAACATCATGAAGCCTGACTAGAGATGGAACTGGAGCAGCCATGCTGTCAATTTGAGGGTGTGGAGAGTGGGATGTAGTGAACCCGATATGTGGTACAATAGATCTGGAACTGGGTCCAGAGTCCAAGGATCATCCAGGAGAAGAGGCTCGAGGAAGAGGAACCAGACCTGACGAGGCCAGTAAGGAGCAATGAGGATCAACTTGCTTCCCAGCCGATTGGAGATAAGAGGGAATGGAGGAAAGGCATACAGAAGTCCCGTGGGCCAATTGTGGACCAGAGCGTCTCTGGGTGTTTCCCCCAGAGTGGGAATCAGGGAAAAATAGCTGCTGCATTTGGCAATGACTGGGCTGGCAAAAAGGTCGCAGCAAGGCTGTCCCCATCTCCGGAAAATCTGTTCCACTATTTCCCGTTTCAGAGACCACTCATGAGGCAGTACGATTGCCCGGCTTAGCATGTCGGCTATCACGTTAGTTGTCCCTGGAATGTGCATTGCCACCAGAAAGCACTGGGAAGAAATCGCACATTCCCAAACTCACATGGCCTCTCAACAGAGTGGGTAAGATCTGGTACCACCCTGTTTGTTGATATACCGCACAACCGACATGTTGTCCGATTGTATCGCAATTGTCCCTGGAGGAAGAAGGTCCTGAAGTGCTTGCAACGTCAGAAGCACCACCCTCATCTCCAGATCATTGATATGCAGATGAGCCTCGTGTTCTTGCCATGTGCCGTGGACAGTCCTGACAAGATAATGCCCCCCCCCACCCAAACTGGGAGGCATCCGTGGTCACAGTGGCAATGGGTTGGGCAGGAAAATGAAGGGAGCTCCCGTGAACAAGTGGTTGGGGACTATCCACCAAAGAAGGTCCTTTTTGCATGATTCCGTCAGCAGGATAGGGTGACTCAGCGGTAGATATTGGAATGACCACTGGGAAGACAGGAGCCATTGGAGGATTCTCATGTGCAATCTGGCTAAAGGTATTAACAGAATGGTTGAGGCCATCGTACCAAGAAGTTGAAGAACCCATTTTGCTTTGACTTTCCGAAGCGGAAGAAAACGCTGAACTTGTGAGATGAGGTTTTGTGTTCTTTCGGCAGGGAGACGAACTGTCATATCCACTGTGTCTACCTCTGCACCTATAAACATCACAGATTGCGAGGGCAGTAATACAGATGTTTCCCAGTTTATGGAGATCCCTAGTTGAGCACAAAGCTGAATGGTGGCATCCCTGTTTTGCATGAGTAGATGCCTGGTGGGGCGGTCAGGAGCTAGCCGTCCAAATACAGAAACACCTGGAATCCCTGATGTCTCAAGTGAGCTGTCATTACTGCCATGCATTTGGTGAATACCCTGAGGGCTGTGGTGAGACCAAAGGGCAGAGCACGAAACTGATAATGACTGGCTCCCAGCTGGAAGCGCAGATATCTCCTTGACACCTTGTCCATTTTTATATGGAAGTAGGCATCTTGGAGATCCAGAGAGCACATCCAATAGTCTTTCCCTAACAACAGGAGTATCAACTGCAGTGTGACCATCCGAAACTTGTCCTTCTTCACGGATTCGTTTAATCTGCTGAGGTCCAAAATTGGCCTCCAGTCCGTTTTGGGACTAAAAAGAACCCGGAATAAGTTCCGGATCCTGTCTGGTCTGCTGGGACAGGCTGGATGACTCTTTTTACGAGCAACTTGTTGATCTCCAAAGCTGCCTGATCCCTGTGATTGGGTGGAACATCTGGGATCTTTTTGGGAACGAACAGTGGAAGGGAAAAGGGTATGATATAGCCTCTGGTAACAACTCTTTGTACCCACTTGTCTTGGGTGATATTTAGCCAGGCTTCTGAATACAAAGAGATGCGACCCCCGACTGGCCCCAGAGAAACACAGTCGGGTCCCACATCAGGAGCACTGATAAGGCTGCCCTCGAAAGGAATCATGGCCTTGCTGACCGCTCCTGCCTCTAGGGCGACGTCTACCATTTCCACCTCCTCTGCCTCTGAAGGAGGATTCACTCTGTGTGTCCGGAAAGACCCTCTGGGACTTTTTGAACCACATTTTACCTCCCCTTTGACCTTTGGGGTATGGTCGAGAGGGAACGGTAAAACAGACTCCCACGGCAGAGACAGTCTTTCCTTCCTGCTCACACCGAGTGAGTGTTTCTTTCACCTTGGGACCAAACAAAGAGGAACCATCAAACGGGGAGTTGGTGAAGGTGGACTTGAACGGCTCCCCAAAATTACACAGGCGCATCCAGGAGTGGTGCCTAAGGGCAACCCCTGAACCCACTGCTCTGCTCGCTCCATCAGCCACATGGGAGATAAGCCACATGGAGGAGTTAACTACAGAATTTAGGGTGGACAACTGAGCAGAAATCCTATCAGGGACTCCCTCAGGACAAGCACCCTGTATGGAATTTCCTAACTCCTTGAGGAGATCCCTCTGCAACCTCGTGAAGTGAGTAAGATAGTTCAGAGATTGAAGTGTAAATGCCGTTGAACTAAATACACGCTTCCCAAATCTGTCCATCTGTTGAAACTCCTTGTTTGGTGGATGAACAGAGGAAGAAGTTTCCATCAACTCCTTCTTCGTGGCTGCCGCCACCACCATGGCATCTATGGGAAGGCCCTTAGACAAGAACTCTTTTCCAGGAGGGGCAGACAGAAACTTATTTGGTCTCTTGGGGACTGGCTCCACAGCATTGGGAGTATCCCACACCTTCCAACTAACCAGATCCATTAATTCGTCGAAAGGAGGAGACACCCAAGAGGCAGAGGGTTGAGACCCAAAAGCCTTCAGGTACACCGACTCCTCATCAGAAGGGATGACAGTGGGCCAGTCACACCTCTGCTTAAGGATCTCCAGGATGTCCACAAAGGAGACCATCAGAGGACGACTTGGGGGGACTCTTCCGACTCCTCGAGGTCAGTGTCTGATGTCAGAGACTCATCCTGGGAGTCAATATACTTCCTCTTGTATACCCTCTTCTGGGGGGGGGGGTTCCTTGAAGGGACATTCTGGGAAGGCCTCAGAAGAGTGGGGGCCACCAGCGCTGGTGGCTCCTGAGGCTGCGGGTCTCTGCTGTCTCCGGAGAGAGTAGGTGCTGAGACTGAAGTGGGTGCCCTGGGGGGAAGAGTGCTTGTACTACTGGCAGGGGCTGTAGGTTGAGAGAGCGCGCTCCTCATCAACTTGAAAGCCAACCTCTCTGGCTCCAAAGACCTCCCCCGCTCCAAAGAGACAAAGGTTGGTGCCGGAGCCAGAGCCATCGGCTCCGAGATAGATGCAGGGTCCGAGCTCACCCTGGTGGATGCACCGAGAGGAAGACTCAGAACTGAAGATTGATTCCAACCCTCCCCATCGGTGCCAACAGAAGAGCTTCGGCCCCTGGACATGACGGACGGAGCCGTGCATATCGGAGCCGAACTTGGCTCCAATGCAGCAGCAAGGGGAGCCGGAACTGACAGTTCCTCCACTGAAAACAAGCACTCCGGCTCCGAAAGGCCAACAAGGCTCAGTGGAGGAATAACAGACGAGAGCAAAACTGGATCAAGTGGCTCCGGAACCGTCTGGATCAGAGTCAATAAAAATGTAGGCAGAGCAGACGACTTCAGGAGTCCCAGTACTACCCTCTCCACATCTTCTTCCAAAAGGCTTCTGGAAGATCTGGAAGATAAAGTAGGGGATCTCAACCTAGGAGGCACTGGAGACTTGATTAGCAAGGAGACTGGTAGGGATTCTACAGACCTGCTCCGAGTCAACTGCTATTTCCAATGGTTCAGAAGTCGGCACCGAAGCACCTGTGACCAACTCTGATACCAAGATGCTCTCCTTCGGCTCTGAAGACTGAGGAGTTGAGGAGGCAGATTTTGGTAATTTGGCAGGCGGCTCCGAGACACCAGACGGTGCTGAAGAAGGCCTTTTTGAAGATTTTGATTTTGACTCCGATCTGGATTTAGTGGACTTGGAGGAAGCCGATTAACTAGATAAAGCTTCTTTAAAGGCTGGTTTCAAGAGACCCTTGAGTATTAGCTTGTTCTTTCTCTCCTGTAAAACTCTAGGAGAGAAAGCATGACAGAACAAGCATAATTCTTGCAAGTGGATGGCCCCCAAACAGTAGACACAGCTACTGTGGCCATCCGTTAACGACATCTTCTGGGAGCATTTCATGCATTTTTTGAACCCAGAGGGTTTATGCTCCTTGCTATCCTTAGACATTGCAGACACACATGCAAAACCAGAGGGGAGATAGGAAGAGAGAGAATAAATGAGGACTAGGTCCTCTAACTAAAACAGGCCTAGTCCTGCAGAAGAGTTGAAGAAGAGTTACACAAGGACTAGGTCCTCTAAGTTAAACAGACCTAGCCCGGTGTAACAGAAACTAGGTCTTCTAACTTAAACAGACCAAGTATTTAACACAGACACACACAGAGGTTCAGTCACACAGGAAAAAATTTGAGATGTCAAAAATACAAATTTTTCTGTAACCTACTAAAAGGTAGAAACTAGCAACAGCTATCCTATAAATATCACCTTGGCGGATCCCCGCCAAAGACAACAAGTTAACAGTCAACAGAGACCAAAAGGATCCGAGCAGTACAAATAAATCAACAAGAGCCCCTGTTGATTAAGAGTGGAAAAAAAACACCAAAACTAACGCTCTACCTAGGCAAAATGGGCAACGGCACCTAACTAATGGCACACAGGATACTAATACTACTACAACCAAAAAAGTCCACAAGGACAACTTAGGCAAAAGCCTATAAGATAAATAACACTAAATATGCAATATCCACTATGAATGTAAAGAATGTGAAAAGGACTTCGCCAGAGCCAAGAGAAGCACATCCGAACTCGTCAACTCGGCAAACAAGATCTGGGGATTGCACTGGTGCACCATGGGATACCTGCTTAGCCACGAGCCAACCAGAAGTCTTCCAGCTTGTAAATCGGCCAAGTCGGAGCCGAGGTTCGGCTCTGAACCCATATATAAAAATGAAGGTGAGAATGGACTACCTAACATTGAATGTTAAAGCAAAAAAAAAGTTATTTTTGTGTCTGGTATCTTATTATGAAAGACCATGCAGGAACAGGTTAAGTAGAAGATATGTAGCTTAGACATTCATTAGTAACTGCCGCTATGAATGCTTTTCAATAAACTTTAATTCAGCTAAAGCTGTGGATGCAAGACAAGGGCTGAGCTTCTCTAGCATAAATTAAATACTCTAAGGATGGGCATGGTCTATAATCAGAAGCCTAAGAAGCCACCAAAAAAGGTGTTAGAAACATTAACTTACAGTTTAAAACCATAACCAGTAAAAAAGTTAGACATAGCTGACAAATGGACTTTTGACAGAATATCTGAAAATAGCTTCAGAAAGCTCTGATGGATACTAAAAGACTAGAAAATTCAAAATAGAATGTTTTTTTTTCTCCAGCCAAAGCATAAATTGCAAATCATGTTCACTTCCACTTGGGAATATGAAGTGAAAAAAAAAACCCTAGCTGAAAATTCATAAGAACTAGTGACTAGTACAACTTGAGTCAGAGGAAATGGAGATCTGAATAGGATAAGTGGTGAAACATTTGTGATATCGAATCAAAACAGAGGGACCATAAGAAACTGCTTAAGCGTAAGCAACCAAATCTATCTGAGCCAGTAAGAGGTAACGATGACTACTTTTGCCTTTGAATGTGCTTGGGGATAAACTCTATCAGCATAGGAAGAAGAAAACAGGCAGGAAGCCACCTTGCCAAGTCTGTGACAATGTGGCTCCAGTTGTTAAGTGTTTGAAGGAAAAGCAAAGTGATCACAATTGTGGTGACCCTGGTACTTGAATATATTTATTATCAGGGAAGCTGGGGACCACTTGGGTATTGACATGGATCTGCTCAGTTTCTCTGTTAGGCAGTTGGGTTTTTCTAAAATGTAAAATGCAGATAAGAAACTGACTGCCATGGCATCCCTGTCAGAAGTAAGCTCAAACTTTTGTCCAAATGAACAGAAACAGTATGTAAACTTCTGCTCATACATGGCTAAGAGTGAAAGTAGGATTGCTCTCTTCTCCAAACATGGATACAAAAGCTTTAATTCCTGAAAAGACCAAACGTCCTGTACCATGTGTGTCTAAAGGTGACCTCCCAAGACATTAAAGAGGCATCTTTTGGGAGAAAAGTACCACCAGCATGCCAGATTATAGATTACTGGAGACAGTCTATCAATTCAGGCATATCTTGCTGCAAAAACACTGACATATTCAAGAGGCCCAAGGACCAGTGAATGTTGAAGTATACTGATGTAGTATCTCGGCTATAGCATCATCAGAATCCAGGCTGCCATAACCCAAGATCCCTCAGGTGCAGGACAATTGAAGCAGCACTTCTAGCAACAGAAATGGGATATTGAAAATTATGCTCAATATTTTTCCTAATGATAAAATGCTCCATATGTCTAGGAGTATATGGAATAGCCAATGAAAGTCAAAAGATGGGCTGGAGTTAAGTGATTCTTTGAAAAGTTCACAGTGATCCCTAAGAAGTGAAAAGTGGGGAGCACATAATCCCTGGTACTGAAATGAGATTGCCTTGGCCGTCCACCATTATGAACCAGTAATCCAAACAGTAAAACAATTTTGTTCCTTGCAGAAGCATGTGGGCAGCTATTTCTAACATGCATTCTGGCTGCTGGGGCAGAGATAAGGCTGAAGCTTAGTTAGTGATCTAAATTATAGCAAATGGTTCCTATTAAAAAAATGTAAGAATCTTCTTTACAACTTCCTGAACTTCATGTGTAGGAAATCATCTAAACCACAGAAAAAGGACAGACTAATAGGTGACTATAAGAATGAACCCTCTGAGATAAGGGCATTTAGGTCTCTAAAGACTAGAACATGACTTAGGTCTTGCATATTACTTGTCACTAAAAAGAATATGAAATAACCACGTTCTCAGTGGTTGTATAGCAACATCTCACTGAAACATTTCTGAGGAGCATCTACACCTCCTTGCTTACTCCTGGTCTCTATATGGGATGGACATCTGACAAGGAAAGAGATTGCACTGAATGGAAGAAAAATTGTATATGATAGCCCTTGGCCATCATCCTATGTATCTACAGTAAACTGAGCCAGGCTGGTGAGACGAAAGACCATCTTCCCTTGATCACCTATCCTGAAGAGGTTGAGATGGGAGTCAGTGTCCACACTGGTAATGCCCAAGGCCTCCCTGAAAGCTCTGATGATTACAGCCTCTGGACAAGAAACCATTCGGTTCTGGCATAAGAAACTGCTGACTCCCATTAAAATCTTAACCTAAGACTGTGGGTTTCAGTGTAACTGCAGATTCCATGGACATCTCTGTGACTTTGAGAAGAAGCATTGTAAAAGGTAAAACTTCAACCTGCAGCACTAAGGATCTGTACCTTTATCATTCTGTGATTTTAAGAAGTCATCAGCTCACAGACAAGAAGAGATACTCCATAAAAGACACCTGAACATTCTCAATGAATGGATGAGGCAGAGTCAGTGGTGCCTGTGTATGACTATATGAAATTGTGCTGGCCTGGCAAACTCATTCATTGTAATGGATTTTGCAAAGACCATAAGGCTCCCAGGGTCACAGCTTTGGCGGCCTGGCCTTATTTCTCTCTTTACAATCACTGCCAGGCATGTCATCTATGGTTGTTCCCTTGCCAGCCATGCCTTTATGAAGAAACAGTATTGTATAGACAAATATGTTATTATTATGATCATCCTTGGCCTTCCCTAGTGTAGTTTCTGCACCACTCTTGGAATTAGGGAGGTAGAGTGGTATGCATACAGAAAAAGACTTTTCCAGTGAAAGGTGAACTTAGCCAACTTCCAGGCCCCACTGCATGGGAATGTAATGCAATAGCTGGGAAACTGGTGGATTACCAGGGAAGTAAACAGTCTATATTTGGGAGCCCACATTTTTCCCTCAGACAAATTAACAATTCTTTGTTCAACTTCCAGTTATGGTTTTCCAAGGAGTACCTTTGTCATGACTACAACTATGTATTCCAGTCTATAACCCAGCAAACAAATGCTACATTGTGACCTGTTTCCTGTTCCTACAAGAAATCAGCAACTGTATGATTACAAATGACACAGGGTACTATAATCATGCCCATGTCATGCAGCTTTTTTGGTGGTCTGTGCAAGTTAGTGTTTGCAGGCATTGCCTGTTGGAGGCTCAGTGGTGTAGTGTATTAGCCTCTTCAGTTAAAAGTTAATGGTGCAGGTCTGCATATTGCTGGACTAGGAAAGTTTACTTTTATTTGTACGCAGTATGTTAACTCAGTCAATAACATGAATGTGGTTATTTATTATCAAGTGTTTCTACCACTAATTTAGTAGGTTACCAAAGTGGCTAAATATGCAGAGTTTCTATTTCTTTCACATGTTGTGACTCCTTACTTCCTTTCTTTCAATATGCATGTGCAGGCTTTATGCCTTCCTTATTTACTTAAATTCTGACAGTGTTCCTTATACACTTGCCACTGTCTTGCATATTTGGCATACAGGTTATTCACTGCCTTTTGTACACTGAGTGATAGATTGAAGCACAGGATAAAATAAACCACTACCACAATATACAAACAAAATACAAAAATAACCCCAAAAAGTTCTGGACTGCCATAAATTACATTCTCCTTCCTGGTAAGCCTACTACCCATTCCCCAACCACTACAAATAATACTGAAAATATAGCATCCCAGTTCAATAAATTCTTCACAGACTCCATCCTACCATTATCCAAATACCATCCCTCCTCAACCTCCACCTTATCAGTTACTACCACTAATACTGACAATGCCTTTAACTTCCAACCAGTATCTGTACACACCATTGAGAAACTACTGAAAAAATTAAAACCCACCACTTTAGCCATAGATAAACTCCCTTCAGAATTCCTGAAAATTGCTGCCAACGTAACAACCTACCCAACTGCAGTCCTCATTAATTGGTCTATATCACAACATTTTGTCCCAGACATCTGGAAAACCTCCCACATTATACCACTCCATAAAGGCAGTAACTCCAAATAAATTACTAACTATCATCCTACTGCCATACTTTCCCCTCTATCTAAAAATCTAGAGAGGTGTATACACACACAAATCATGAGCTTCCTTAACTCACAAACTCCTGATAGACACACAGCATGGATTCTGACCTTCCCATTGCACCACTACTGCTCATATGTCATTTACCAAACAGTAAATAACCACAGAAATAATGGGCAATATGTATCTGCCATTTTCCTGGACCTTTCCAAGGCTTTCGATATGGTAAACCATAACAAACTTATTACTACTCTTTCAGAACTATATTTTAGTAACAACACCCTGACGTGGCACCAAAGCTACTTAACGGGACACCAGCAGGCAGTTCAATGGCAGAAGGGACTCTCCTCCCTACTCCCATGTCTCAATAGGTGTTACACAAGGTTCCATCCTTGGCCCCTTATTATTTTCCATCTTCACAAAAAATCTTCATACTTCTACACAACAAGCCTCAATCATCTAAATACGTAGATGATTCCACTTTAATCTGTGCAGCCCCTTCACTACAGGAACTCCATTCATTAACCCAAGATTCTTTCCTATCAGTAGAGAGATGGCTAACAGACTTACAACTGATTCTGAACCCAAAGAAAACACAACTCATGATTTTCCTCCCTGCTAGTCATACAACAGGCATCTAATTTAACATCACATCATGCAATAACACTACTATCTCCCCAGTCTCACACACCAAACTATTAGTAGTTCATATTGATTGCAACTTGAAATTTGCTATCCACATCTCTTGGACTGTAAAGAAAGTTCACAAAAAATTAGGCACTCTCTATAGAAGCAGTTTCTCACAAAAGACACTAAGGTTACATTAGCTCGTGCGCACCTTGTCTCAACCCTGCTTTATGCCACACCAGTCCTTATAAATCTCACAAAAACAGACAAAACTAGAATTCTGCTACAACAAAATTAAGTTTGCCACAGATAGCCCCTACAGAAGTCACCACTCTCAAGCACTAAAACAACTAAACTGGCTGGAGTTCCCACAACTTATCCTTTATAACCAACTTACACTAGCGCATAAAATTATATGTCAACCAGACAAAATACCATCATTTCAAAATCTACTTCAACCCTATACTAACAGGGTTCTACAATCCAGTAATAAACCTCTTCTCAAAGTATCCAAAGTCAATAATACAGCAGGAACTTCTCTCCTCTCCTACTCAATTGCCAGAAAATGGAATTCCTTATCCAACAACATAAAATCTAACAACTCCTTAGTACTACAGACATATCTAGCAGAATCATGGCTCTGTAACTGTGACAGCCCCAGCTAACTCAATAGCAATCCCTGTTTAAAAACCTTTAGTTATTCCACCCATAACTGCTATAAAAACAAACTCAGGAAGTTATCTAAAACAAACTAAACAGCAGCTTGTGTACCGATAAGTGCTTGCTTTTCTGACTCTGCTATACTACAAATCATCTCACTATAAATTTTTATTACTGATAGATCATGATGTAATTGAGCTAAACTTGTTTCTTTTTTTTCTATTTTTATAATGTATAAATGTATCTGTTCTTATTTCATGTCCAAATGTAATATGTAATATTTGTGGAGCTTTTCTCCCTGGCCTCCGCTGAAAAAGGACATGTCCATTCGGATTTTCCTGGTAAACAAATGTAAAATAAATAAATCAAATATTGCTTCAATCATGACAGGAAGTACCTTTTCCAAAAGGGGCACTGCTCAGGTGATGTATGATGCTGTTGAGCACCAAGGGGATATCGGCTGCTCTGAACTGCATTACTCACTTGAGCATCCTGATTCTAGGTTTACATCGCTAGTTTGCACAGGGATACAAATGAGTTCCACCGGGGTTACTTATGTACATCAGTGTGCACAGTACATGGTGAGCAACAGCATCCTCAGCTTCCATAAAATATCAAAAGTCTGGATAGCTACTGTAACACTGGGAATTTAATTCAAGCTGATCTACAGCCTTCTCTGCAAAGCTGTTTACAATGGATCCTTGGGATACATGCCTGAGCCCCAAAGTGAAGTCTGACGCACTGGTTATTAAAGAATAGTTCAACTTGGAGATGCAAAAGGTAGGCTCTTGTTCTTGTGCATCTGTTCTGTCCCCTTGTCCAGGAGCTAAATGTGCTAATTACAAAAGACTTTCAGGAAACAATGGATAGTCTTCACGTTCAACCTTGTTAAGAAAACCATGATGATAAATGAGGCCATACATCCCAGGGTTTAAAGAAAGCCCCTCACTGAAACTAAACCTTGCTGGCTTGCATTTAGAAGCTCTACAAGAACATGACTTTCAATTATACTAGATATATTGTGCTTTTTCTTCATAATCTTCATCAGATGCCTAGCAGTTTACAACTCTGAAGGCCAAGTTTACAACCTTGAAGAGCAAGGTTGCCAATGTACAAATGGGAAAATACAGAACTATTTTCCAAATCTGTGCAAAACATGGCTCTCCCCGTCATTAAGTTTAGTACTAGGGAGTGAAACCATCGTGGCACCCCTTTGCTATATCCAGGGAGACAGTAAAAAAAAAAAAAAAAATGTTACACACTTATCATAACAACACGTCTGCAAGGCCATGTTTCACCTTCTTCAAACTGTTACGAAACTGAATACAGATTAGATCAGGAACAATAATCCCATAGTGTCCTGCGTTCCTCACTATTCTCCTGATCTTCAGTACGCCACTAGAAAGTATGGCCAAGCAAAGTAAGGAAAAAAAACAAGCAATCGTAAAAGAAATAGTATAGGTTCTCAGTCACGGACACCTTCTCCCCCATTTGCCAGGCAAGAGGAACATGGATGGGTATGGTGAAGATGATGAGTCAGGATCATGAAGATCTATTGTTATATCAAGTACATAGTTTTCCCATCTGGCATGATCTGGCTCATACTTTAAACCATTAGGATGGAGTCTCAGTTTCATCCTCCTGTGTGGCATCAAGAAAGAATCCCTTATATGCCCATGACCCTAAAGGAAGACCTAAACCTTGAGACCATGTCTGGCTTAGAGTGTTTTTAAAAGTATTCAGGAAAGCCTCTGTTGCAGCCACATTAATGGCTGGACAATCTACTGTAAGTATGGTAAACTCTTGTTATAGTTAATATAACAAAATTTACTGCACACTCAAAGCCATTTCATCAAATGGTGAAATACACCTGGTCCATAGGAGATAACAAGCGTCTTTCTGGACTTTCTTCAGTACAAATAAAAATTTGCTACAACCATGCACTGCAGCAATTATTTTCATTTATTAGAGCAGTTTAGATAAAAAACAGGAACACTGATAAAGTGAATCAAATTTGATTCAGTGGATGCTTTTGGCATGAAGCTCCAAAATCTTTAGTAGCGGTACGTAAAAGCCATCTGAAAGAGTTTTCCAAGGAAGGTGTTTCAATTCTGCCTTGGAGCCTGATTTGAAAAGGAGATTTTTTTCTAACACAAAGGATGTGTTCCACAGAACTACCAGTTCTTTAAATGGAGGCCTTGTTAAAAACATACACTTACAGAATACACCGAACATTTTAGAAGCCAAAGAAAAGCTATGTTTGAACTGTTTCTTTCTGAAATTGGTATGCCTTGTCTGCCGTAGCATAGACTAGATTCAGACCTGCTGAATCTAGCTTTGTTTATATAACTTGAGCACTAATCCAGGCCATCTTTTTTTGGCAGGAGTGTGCAGTTAGAACTTGTCTGATCAAAGACTGCTGGAACGGGGCTCAGTTTTTAGCTTTTTATTGGTTAATTGGTAATTTGTTTAAATCAGTTTGCTCATTTGTTACTATTATAAAAAAAAATTATATATATATATATATATATATATATATATATATATATATATACACACACACACACACATACACACACTTTATGCATCGCCGCTTAGCTTAGGTAGGGTTAAACGACTCCTGGTGCCATAAAGTCTGCTTTTCAAATTTTCCCTTAGAACTAGCCAGTTCTTTAGTTTTAGCGCTTAAATCAGTTTCTTTGAGTTCAGCACTTGTTCAGAACTCATTGTAAGCACTAAATAAGCTACAAATTACTACAGCACTCAACTTTCCTCACTTGTCTAGAGGAAAACAGTTTTTAGTACTTAATAAATAAGCACCTATCCAGGCATGTCTAAGGGTCAGCTCCCAGTGTTTTCTCCTGTCTACCTGATGAATCTGGGCATCTTGGGGCAATGCAGCAATTACCTCATGTACACAGACAACCCTCTCCTCCTACCATCCAGTATTACAATCTGTGAGGGATGCACTTATATAAAAAAAATAAAACTCAGTCGCTGGAGTTCAGTGATGCACTTATATAGCCAAACTGGAAGCAAAGCTCTCTTCACCCAAGACTGGACTAAACAGTCAAGAGGAGAAGATAAACACTTGCACCACACCACACTCATCACATAGTCCCTCAAAACCTACACCACCAAAACATTCACGGAAGCTCTCAATAAAAATCTGCCCAGGCAACAGAGACCTCCAAAGCAGAAACACAAGCAACCTCCACCACCCAACACAACCCAAATGACACATAGCCCACAAACTCAGTGTGCTACTCAACCACAACCCATAAGGCATAACAACGTATCCAACACTCTAGTCATAGGTAACTCTATAGTCAGGCACACTGATGTTCCACTCACCAGGCTAAACAAGGAGAAAGTTACTGTCAGTTGCCTGTCGGGTGCCAGGATCTGCCACATAATGCACATGCTCAGGTCACGCCACAACAAGTACAAATATGACTCTGTCATTGTCCATGTTGGTGTGAATGACCTAAGACATACCTCCCTGGACTACATGAAAAGAGACACGGAGGAGCTCTCCAATCTTGTAGCCCAGGCAGGTATGACCCTAGCCCTGAGTAGCATCCTGCCATCACCCAGAATGATACCACAGTGCAAGGATAAAATGACTGACTTCAACAATTGGCTAAACTTCTGGCGTCATTCTAAGGGGATCCAGTATTTGTCTGCCTAGGATGACATGATCGACAGACCACGATGCTTTGGCAGAGATGGCCTGCACCAGTCACCCTTTGGATTCCGGATACTGGCTAAGGCTGTTGCTACCCCTATAATGCCTTTTTTAGGCACGGTTCAAATGACAAATTCAGCACCTTAACAGGTACAAGCAAGCAAAATCTGAGGGTAATGCTACTCAATGCTAGAAGTCTAAATCTCAAAATGCACTCACTCGAGGCACTCCTTAAATGGAGAACATCGACATCCGTGCGGTGACAGACACCTGGTTCAAGGCTCCAGAGAGCACCCCTGCTTTACCAGGCTATAATTCATACAACACCTTTCGGCCACCTAACCTGGACCAAAACACTAAAGGTGGAGGTGTGTCCATATTCATTAAGGATATCCACACCTCCAGACTAGTTGCTCAGCATAATGCATCAGAGATTATCCAAGTGCAACTAACTCTGGGCAAGACCGCAATCCAAATTGTAGTTTGCTACAGATCCCCCACCATGCCCCAGGATTCCCACTCCTCATTTCTTGATACACTGGAAAATATTAGGGTACAACCAAATACCCTAATAATGGGCAATTTCAACTATCCCACCATTAACTGGGGAAACTACTCATGTACCAAATCTTTTGCTCAACATTTTCTGGAATTCATAAATTCCAATGCCTTGGATCAACTTATCCACACTCCTAGCAGGGGCAGCAATATCCTAGACCTGGTCATTACCAACATGGGCGACCGGTGTTCCACACCAGAGGTCATTTCCTTGTTGGTCAGATCCGACCACAAGCTAATCACCCTAGACATCCACAACCTGCCCTCACCCCCCATTAGGGAAACCACCATAAAATAATTCTCCAAATCCAACTTCATACTTCTTAAGACAGAAGTGGCAAACTTCATGACACCCATGCAGACGGACAATAGAGGTACGACTGCTGAATCATACACAAATGCACTTTATAAGCACTTACATGAGTGCCTGGATCATTCTATCCCTAACAGAACCAAGATGCTATCCTTCAAAAAAAAGAAGCCAATCTGGTGGTCCCCTGCCATAAACAAATTCTACAACAGAAGAAATAAACTGTTGCAAAAAAAGAGTAAAATCCCATGATTGTAGGAACTCCCTGGTCAGCCTCAGTAAGAAGCTGAGATCCCTTATAAAATCCTCCAAATCTAGTTACGGAAACAAACTCACCACTGATTCTAAAGACAACCACAAAGTATTTTATAGCTATGTCAAGAATCTCAATGGCAACACTCAGATCTGCTCTGAGTTACAGCACAATGGCACTAAATATACAGAACCAACATATATTGCCAACATCCTGGCAGATGGGTTCAGTGCTAACTTTACACTCCTCTCACCCGCTAAAGGGCCCATCTCTATACCGGAAGAATGCAAAGTTCCTGTAATCACAGCTGCACAGGTAAAAATCACACTCTCCAAAGCCAAGAACACAGCATCCGTGGGACCTGACAACATCCCAGGCTGCGTTCTACATGAACTAAAGAATGAACTGGCACTCCACCTAAGTACCATGTTCAATCATAGCCTCACTTCTGGCTTTGTGCCCATTGAATGGCGCACAATGAAGGTTATCCCACTCCACAAAGGGGGAGTCACCACGGACCCCGGGAACTACCGCCCCATTAGCCTGACTAGTCTGGTCTGCAAGGCCATGGAACATATCATCATGGAACTTATAAACAAAGACATTGGTAATGTCCAAATTCTGGACCCCACCCAGTTCAGGTTTGTAAAAGGCAGATCATGTCTTCTAAACCTGACAGACTTCTTTGAAGTAGTCACCAAAGCCGTAGATGAGGGCAAGGTAGTTCACACAGCCTATCTAGATCTCGTCGAGGCTTTGAACACCATCCCCCACTCTGTAATTATAGATAAACTCACTAAACAAGGTATAAATCCCTATGTCACAAGATGGGTTGCCAACTGGCTCATTGACAGAACCCACACTGTGAAAGTAGCAGACTCCAAATCCGACTTCAGACCAGTAACAAGTGGCGTACCACAGGGTTCAGTTCTGGGTCCTTTCCTGTTTGGTATTTACTTCTCTGATGTACAGGCTAACACAGAAGATCTTTGGCTAATGAAGTTTGCAGATGACTGCAAACTAGGAGCCATAATCGAAACTCCTAACTCCCTAAGAAGGGCCTTACTGAGACAGATGCCTGGTGTCAAAGCCATGGCCTCAAGCTCAATACCAAAAAGTGCATTGTCATCCCCTTTGGTTAAAACTCTGTACCCATGAACAACAACATAGGCAGTAGGCTACTTAACACCAAAAGTGTGATAAGAGACCTTGGAACACAGGTGGACAGCAGTCTCTCCTTTGATAATCACATCACCACATTTGTCAGAAAATCCTTCTAAGTGGCACACCTCATCATAAAAGGTTTCTCATTCAGGAAAAAAAGAGGTCATTGTTCCCCTCTATTCGTCACTCATTAGACCCATTATGGAGTACAACTCCCCTTTTGGTATGTACCTCACAAGCCCTCTACAACAACTGGAAAGGCTGCAGAAATACCTCACAAAGAGGATTACCAGCCTCAAACAGATGCCCTATACAGACCATCTAAAAAAACTCCAGCTTTACTCTGTCGTATATCGCCTACTCAGAGGTGATCTCTGCCTAGCATACAAAGCTATGTCAGACCCAGAGCTGCTGGACATGCTCCACTTAAAGAAATCCCAATCCCTCTGAGCTACATGCTCTAGGGACCTAAACCTTGTCACCACAATAAACAAAACGTGCTGGAGGGATAGATTCCTGTCCCAGAGACTTCCCATAGTCTGGAACAAACTACCTTTCAATATCAAACAAAGCTCTTCATTAGCACTCTTCAAGAAAAATCTTGATGATTGGATGGGAAATAGGAAATTCACCCCGGGGATCACTTCTGTGGCTCTGCTTGACAGGGGCACAGGAAAATAATTTTCTTGGGTGGCAAAAGCCAGGGTACCTTTTAGACTAGGCTTATATAGGCCCTAGGGCCAATAGCCTAGTACCTACCAATGAACCTATGTAATCCTTGACAGCAGTCTTTTATAACAAACAGATCAACTTTTACAGAAAAGCAAGACCTGCATAGAAAATCTGGGAAAGGTCACCCAGAATTGGTAGTACAGAAGCATAGAAAGGATCCAGTCTGTTGCAAGTAGCCTACAAGGACAATTTCATCTACCTGTTTTGTATGCTTTTCTGGTACTAGGGTTATTGCAAGAAGTGAAGATATGGATTACCTTGGGAAGGCAAGTCACAGCCATGGACATTAGCAGGGGTGGGAAATCCATGTGGTCAACCCGAGTGAGTAATAGTTTGACTGAAGCTTGTCAGGTAGCTGAGTCAGAAGGATTCTTCAGGGCATCAGTCTGAGAGGCTTCCTGAGAAGATGAGACGAAAACAAGTCCAGCCCCATCTAAGAAGATGAACAGGGGTTGTAAGAATAATAATGGATGCATTCCATTTGCATTTCCGCAAATAGCTGTAAACAAACAATACAGAAAAGGTGTAAAGCAAACCTGGAAGCCACACCTGGACTATAGCATCCCTGGAGTGCTTCCCTGGAGAAGGAATCAAGAATTACAAGTGGTTACACTTAGTGTTGTTTGGGATGCAAAAAGACTGCAAAAAGGTTTCCCCATCAATTAAATGTTTCCATGTTACAGACAAAGCTGAGGAACCACTCATGTGACATTAGCAGGCAATAGCACAGTCTGTCTGCAAGGGGGTAGTTATGAGAATACAACTACTCTCTTGTAGACAGACTCAGCTAGGGAGTAATCAGAATGTGACTAGAAGACACAGAACATTCCCATAACTTCAGTACTTCTCAATATAGAGGATATGAATGACCTCTCTTTGCATATGTGCCACACCCCCAGCCATATTTTGAAGTGCCCAGTATATGCAACCTCAGAGAAGAAGTCCTGGAATACCTGCAGAGTGTGCATAACCACCCCTGCTTTGAGAACTCTGATGTGCACACTGGCCTCTGGTTGTGCCTAAACACCTTAAATAGTCTGCTCTTGAAATTTAAATTCCAGCCTAGGGTTGAAGCCTCTGTGGTGACCATTACTATGGGAATACAAAAGAGTTGAGGCTGGGGGTGTGCAATCACCATTTGAGATTCCTCTGACATGCTTCAAAGATCGGAATTTGGCCAAGCAAAAGATCCAAGAACTGGCACCATTCGATCTTTAAGATCACACAATGTAAACAATGGCTGCTATGAGCCTAAGAGTTTTCATCCACACAATCACCAATACAGAGCTGAGATAGAAGAATTTGGCTTCTATATGTTGAATCGGTGGAATCCTGTCTAGTGGAGACTCATCCTGAAAAGTGGAATGTCTAGTAAGCAACTTATAAAATTGAGGATCCATGACAGTTGCATCTAAGATTTTGCAGCATTCCTTGTAATTCCTAAGAATGGAAGAATCATACCAGAGTACCCTACATGGAAACAATCTCTCAAATGATATGGCAAGGAGTCAATGGTCTATGTAGGGAAATAACATGACACCTTGTAGCTTCTTTTTGGAAGCAACCACAGCCATACATTCTAAAAATAGTAAGCTAAGTCTGAATGGAAAGGACTGGAAAAATACTGACTGGCCCTGTGCAAGTTATACATAGAGGTAGGCATTCTGGAGGTCCAAACAGCAAATCCAGTCTTCTTTTGACAAGCAAGGAACAAATAACTGATTTCACAGTGCCCAAATGGAGCTTTTCTATGGGAATTAAGTGTTATAGGCCATTGAAATCCAGAACCAGCCAATAGGTCTTTGGGTTTTTGAGGATTTAAATGAATCTGGAGTAGAGGATAGACCACCTCTAGTCTGATATGATCTCCTGAGTGGTTGCTTCTGTAGGAGGCACAATACCTTAGACTTTGCCACTGTCTTCTATTGAGGTGGGATGTTGGGAAACAGGACTGTGGCTGGGAATGATTGTGAAATCGGGTTTTGTAACTTCTGGATATTATAGTCTGCATTCTTCTATCTTGCATGATGGCCATCCACACTGACAAATGGGGACAAACACCCCCCCCCCAACAGCCTCCAGATTATGAAAAATGGGTAACATTTCAGGAAGTTTGTTGATGTGGTCCCTACAGACTGACGGCAATACTTCCGGTTAGACTAAGAATTAATACCCTTGGGGAGATTCTCATTCTGGTAATTATCACATCTAGACTGGTTCTTTTTAGACTGATAAAATAATTTTTACTATCTTGTCTGCAACCATAAAAGATGCAGACTCTTTTGCATCATTGAATGTTGAAGAACCACAATTCTGATGCCAAAAGCCACAAAAGTATTCACTTCTTTATCAGTGTTCTTTAACTTACTCGTATCTTAAACATAAGGATAAAACAAGTTGGTACCACTGAATGGGTCTAGTTCACACTGTCGTAAGCTGACAATATCGAATACGATACTGTCGGCACAACAATGTCAAAAGTTCAGAACATCACGTAGGTAAATGGAAATCTCCATAAGGGGGAGATTTCCATTTACCTCAATGTAGTGCTGTCTCAGAGTTGGTATATTTAAGTAGGGGTGGGTGGGGGGTAGGGGGCTTGCCCCCCTGCCTACACTAGTTAGTTTTTTTAAATTGATTTATTTTTTTTTTATGTTAGTCGATATTTTACTACTTCGATCAATAAAGTTTGACCTTTATTGATTTGATGTAGTAACATTTCAATAATGTGGTATAGACGTCCACTGAATAGGGCATTAATGAAGGACACCTCAAAAATTACATCAAAATAAGGTGTAACCAGTTATGATGTGGTAGCCCAGTTCTGACACCTGCTGCCTTCACTCAATCATCTGCTTTATTGCGTGTAAAACACGTGGTGAGGTTTGATATTTTGAAATAGCTGCTCAGTTGAATGCTAAGATCAGAGACCCCCCCCCCAATACATTTTTACAGCATTTTGGCATATTATCCATTACATCAGGCTGGAACCTTAGCATGTAAAATAGCCAAGTAGTTTAAGAGTAAAAGTCAAAGGGTGCATACAAATTTTCCACATGTAGTCCAATGTCCCAGACTCTAAGGGTTGGACCACTGGTCTCTGGAGACCAGGAATTTTTTTTCAGGGAGGTTGCTGCAACAAAATATATGGTCTATCACAGGACTGTAGTCCCAATCATTTTAATACATAGGAGACCAGAAAATCCTGACTAGTCTCTTGGATATACAAGTCATGATACCAGGGTCTTTCCATACATCTCTCATAACAAGCACTACCACCTTATCAAAACTACAAAGAAAGATGGGGAAGGTGGCCAAAAGGCATTTTGCAAGACATTCTTTGGAAATAAGGGGAGAAGCATTGGTCATACCCCTTTATCCTACGTCATCTAAAGTATCATCCCAAATCAGAAATCATCCTGGGTAGAGTGGGAAATATCCCATGCCTCCATCATCACTGCCTAGTACCATCCACAGCAATGGCGATTTTATTGCGTCTCTTCTTGAACAGCCTCTTTCTCCCACTCCTCATTGGGGAGCATACAAAGTAGGAACAGGAGGCAGAATCGCATTCAGTCACCAAAGGTCTGAATGCCCATCTTCTGTCTTGATGGTAGAAAACTAAGGAATATGCAGAGACAGGTAAAAGATGGTCTTAGGTTGAAGCCATGAATCTTTCAGGCACATCAGGGGAAGCTCACAGAGGGAAAAGTAATCAGGCAGCAACTGAATATGCCAAAAATACAAAAGAAAGAATATAAGGTGAAGGACCAGATGAGAAGGCAAGAAATGTGGAAAATGCATAAATATAGTTGCAAGTATAGAAAACTTCTGGAAGAACCTCATGTTGATCAGGAACGAATGCAGGAATGGTTAAGGAGAGGCAAATTCAAACCAAGAGATGAAAGGTTAATACTGGTGGTTTAAGATAGTGGGCAACGTACACGCTGGTTTACAAAGTCCATTGAACATGTGGTAGAAGCAGACAAATGTAGGTTTTGTAAAGCCGAATTAGAAAGAGTCGCGCACCTCATTGCTGGGTGTGACATACTAATGGCAGGACTGTACGCATAATAATGTGGCAAGACTGTTGCACTGGGGATTGTGCATACATTATGGTACTGAAGTGGCTGAAAAACACTGGAAACATCAGCCACAAAGCATCATAGAAAATAATGAAGTTTACATCACATGGGATCACCCATTACTAACAGTTCCGAAGACAGATGCTAGAAAACCGGATACAGTGGTCCAAGAGGTCATTGTTCCCCTCTACTCAACACTCATTAGACCCATTATAGAGTACAACGCCCCTTTTGGAATGTACCTCACAAAACACCTGCAGCAGCTGGAAAGGCCACAGAAGTACCTCACAAAGAGGATTACCGGCCTCAAACAAATGCCCTACACTGAGCGCCTCAAAAAACTCCAGCTTTACTCTGTAGCATATCACCTACTCAGAGGTGATCTCTGCCTAACACATAAAGCTATGTCAATCCCAGAGGTGTTGGACATGCTACACCTAAAGAAATCCCAATCTGTCCAAGCTACATGCTCTAGGGACCTAAACCTTGTCACCACAATAAACAGGACATGCTGGACAGATAGATTCCTGTCCCAGAGACTTCCCATACTCTGGAACAGGCTACCCATCTATGTTAAGCAAAGTTCTTCATTAGTACTCTTCAAGAAAAATCTTGATGAGTGGATAGGAAATAGGAAATACACCCAGGGGATCACTTCTGTGTGTCTGCATGTTAGTGGCACAGGAAAATAACTTTCTTGGGTGGCGTAAGCCAGGGAACCTTGTTGGCTAGGCTTACGTAGGCCCTTGGGCCGATAGCCTAGTATCTACCTATGAAAAGAAGACAAAAGTATCATTGAAATCGCTACACCCAGTGACTACAGTGCCTTGTGTACAGAGAGACACAAGGTCATAAAATATCAGGATCTGCAGGGAGAAATGACAGCAATGTGGAAGAAAGATACCCAGACAGTTCCAATAGTAGTAGGAGCAATGGGTCTTATAAAAAAAGAATCTACAATCGTACTTAGACATGTTACCAATACATGTAATCCCATACGAATTGCAGAAAGAGCCATTACTGGGCACATTGTGAGTGCTGCAAAGTGCACTTTTGGCTGACATCAAAGATTGAAGCAATACTAATTTCATGAACTTTAATCATACTTTTACTTAGGAATGGGGTCCATTCCTGTCATAGTACTAGAAACCCAAAAGACTTGGAAAAATTAAAAAAGGGAAAACTAAACAGTGGCATCACTATCAACACTGATTTTGTGTCAAAGGCTGAGAATGTCACCCAAACAGGACTGCTTGGGGCTGGCAAATATCTACACAGTTACCACAAATCTTGCCATCATCACCAAAAGATAAGGCATTTCCTGACAGTAAATATGGCATCAGAACCCTTGGGACCACAACCTCAAAGTTAAATAAACTGGACCTGTGAAATGTTATCATGATTATAAGTTGATATTAAGGCCAGTAAGTCAATTCTAATACCAAGGGCTGGGAGTTACCAGCCATCAAAAATCTATGGTCAAGGTCACTGAAGTTGATGGTAGCAGGCAATGGAAAATTCCATTTCAGTGACAGCCTCATGTGAACTGATATAATATAATAAGCCAATGAGAAGGCAGAAAAATGTGGTTGAAGAACTACCATGTCTACCCAGCAACATGAGGTAGTCAGGAGCAGGCTCATCATGACCAATGTTTGCAGCACAGCCTTCCACAGCTTCAAATAATTGATGGTCACAGTTACATAATGATGCCTATGCAAAGAAAAAGATCTAAAAGACTCGAAAGGTGTGGCTCTAGCGGACACAATTCTGGTCCATAAGAAAAAAATACTATTACACCCGACTACCTTAGGTGGACAGTCTTCCAGCACACCAACAGCTTAGAAACAATGGAATCACTATGCAACTTCCTCACCAAAAGGATAAACGGACTCCAAAATCTGTCATATGCTGCCAGATTGAAGAAACTCCAGCTCTATTCAGTCGCATACCGTCTGCTCAGAGGTGACATGTGCCTGACATACAAGGCCATGTCCAACCCGGAATTAATGGACATGCTCCACCTCAAAAAAATCCAAATCCACCAAAACCACTAGAGCAAGCAACTTAAACCTTAGCATGGATATAAATAGGACGTGCTGGAGGGATAGATTTATCACTCAGGGACTCCCTATGCTGTGGAATAAAATCCCAGTCCATGTGAGGCACAGCACCTCGCTGGCTCTGTTCAAGAGAAATCTTGACCTGTGGATGGGAGATCGTAGGTTTACCCCGGGAATCATCTCTGTGTCACTGTTGGACAGAGGCACAACAAACTAATGGGCACAGTATTTTTTCATATAAGGGGTGGCGTAAGCCACAAAAATTTGGGCTAGGCTTATAAATGCCTTAGGGCAGATAGCCTAGTATAAACCTATGAACCTATGAACTATTCCTATTCCTGTCTTCCCGGGGTGTGACACTCTAGACAAGAAAGGCTCTAATCAGAGGTTTGCCCTTATCCTAAGTTTTAGATGAAGTTGTCCTTATCCTAAGTTTTAGATGAAGTAACATCCACAGAAGAGTCTGTGGAACCCTGAGAAGTAACGACATCAACTGGGGATACTTCATTTTTAGGCAAAAGCCTTCACAACCAGCTTTCAGATGCTGAAGACCTAAGCATGCAATACACAAAACATTCCTTTCCTATGGAGGAATTAAATAGCTACAAGACACACAGTTTTCAAATCCAACAGACGTTTTCATATTCACTTGACCTACCAACGCTGACAAGCTTGTACTGCAAAACACAAAAACAGTGCAGTAGTGCAACAAAGTAAAAAAAAATCAGGTCAACAATTCAAATGGCATGAAAGGATTGTAGCAAGGCTGGACTTCAGGGTGTGGACAAACATACAACCTAATGGTGAAGAGGAACACAACCTTGGAAACTGATCAAAAGTGAAAAATAAAATGTTGGAACTGACCTGAAAGGTGGTCAGCAGATGTGCAGTCAATGAATGACATCTTCAAGATAAAATAAAGTGATAGACAGTATCTTTAAAACATCTACCACACAAAAAGGAGGTTGGAACTGTTTTTCCATTAAAAGCTTGATGAACAATAAAGATCTGGGGGTTAGCAGGGAGCACTAAGCATTATAGATAAGGGGAGAAGTTATAGCCTAGGACAGTTTTCATTTGCCAAAATATGATCCACAGTCTAAGCCCTAATGGTTTGTGGAGGATTAACTGGACAAAGTCAGATCTGCAGGGTCCACAACTGGGCTCTTGTAATATTAGAAGGCCTGATGGACCCTGTAGAACTGGCTGGATTTCTTTGGTGCCTACAGTCTAGTTCTACTGATGTCACGAAAAATACATCAACAAACACCTCAAGGACTGGAGGAATGTCTGTGGGCTCAAAAGGTTGAGTTACCCTGGTATCCAACATTTCACACATCTCCTATTTAAACCAGTATGCCATCAAATAATGTGTTTTAGCAAAGGATGCATGCTCCCATTTACTGCCTTATATACTTCTCTGGAGGGCTAAGACTCAAGTATTTGTAGCAGCAGTCGATTTGTGTCTCTTCTATCCTATGGTTGTGATCTGATAAAGTGACTTCCTCATCATCTGAGTCATATCTCAATGGGGGAAAACAGTTTGTAGTATAAGCCAAGTCTTCCTCCTCTGAGGAAGGATCAGAATCCTTGGTTGGTGAAGTTCTCCTTTTCATTTGGTGTGTTCAGTTGTGGGAAGTGAAGAATGGCTGTACAAGGTCACCTGCCACTGAGAGAAAATCTCTTCTGTCTAGCTATTAAAATTCTGTAAAGTCAAACGAGCAGATATCCTGTGAAGTTGCCGGAGTGAGTTGTAAATGACATTCCACAGTCAGCAGATTTGGGGAAAGTGAATCATGGGGAATAGAAAGTTCTCCAGGCTTTTCTTAGCCAATCTGCCTTGATTGCAGGTTTGACCCAATAGTTGGTGGCCCTACATTCTTTTATCTGTTTTTACTGCCATCTCCTGACAGAGTCATCATTTGTAATAACATAGCTTCAGGAGTGCTAGCCACATGTCACTCAGCCTGACAGGATATGCTAGCTGTTGCTCATGTACCTTCCTGCAGAGGCTTGGACATATACTAGCAAGAGAGGCAGGCACTTCCAACACACACTAAGAAAACATCTCATTAGATGAGGCATCTTAAGACATATGGCATCAGAACTTTCTACTACTCAGAAACCATTTTGAGTGCCCCCCCCCACCCGGAATCCATTTTGAGTGCCCCCCTCTCCAATTACACCTTGTTACAGTGCTTATTTGTATGCACATTCTTAGGGCACCAGACCTTCCTAAAGACAATGATGAATGCCCAGACACCTGCATAATACCATTTTTTTCTGCATACACTACAATGACAAGATGGTCACAATGAAGGTTTTCTAGCACCCCCCCCCCCCCAAAATCTGGAAACTAATCAAAGGATAAGCATATTCTGAGCAAAAAACGTCACTTAGAATGTAAATCTTTACATAGGCTCTGATGACTACAGTCATAAAGGCTTTGCAGGTATATGCATATAATCAAAACACCCAAGTTTTTGGGAAAATCTTATCAGCAAATGGAATGAAGAGAAACTTAATAAAGTAACTAATTTGCCAAACAGTGCATTTACCATTTTCAAAATATTTCTCAGAAAGAGAGTTCTAGGGCCACTGCAGGACAAAAGCAACCACAAGCTTTCTTGCCATGATGACCATACATCTGCAGCAAAAAAGAAATAAAGGGCACTGAAGGATTGTTACTTTTATCTCACATACAATTTTCAGAACTCACTCAGGGAGGAGTTGGCTTTCATGTGTATGTCTGCAGAGCTCAATGACAGTGGCCATTCAAGCAAACATCTTCCCGAAACTCATTGCCATGGAATTCTACTGGAATAGTAATACATCCAAAGAAATAATATGTGACCGTATACTATATTAGATTATATGGAGTACTGCAAATAATTTACAAAAAATGCTCTTCCTCTCTACTACTCATTGGCCAGAAAAGTGTGCTAAGAAAACAATATAGCCTTTTGCTCATATTTAGGTAATTAACCATGGACCTCATTTGACTATAAAGAATGAGGAATACTACAGGAAGAAAATAAGTAAATGAATAAAGTTAGGAAACCTATCTAAAATTAGTTACATGGGTTACACATGAATTTATTCATCTGTCCTACAACACAAAGGAGGAAAGTGCATGCTGATACTCACTTTCAAAAATCAGATATGAACACTGTTGCAAAATGAAGGACAACCTAGAACAGATCTGTGAGCCTTTTCCTAATCAAGCGCTATATGTGAATTTCATCACTGTCAAACAAAAGGATAAAATACAATAACAAAACATTCGCTTTCAGAAATTAGATAACACCAGCACCTCTAGGCTGTCTGAAATAAACCATCCAAACTCATGACACAGTAATAATCTGAATAAAGTAAAAAGGAACAAGACAACTACAAGCAGAGCAAAAAATACAGAAAAGGCAATGAACAGAAACTTGATCCTGGGTCATAAGCACGATCTACAATTATGAACCAGGACAGGGCAATCTTTTGCCCAGATTCCCATTTCACAATTCAGAATTGCTCCTGCCAACATAAATTAAGCAGCTGATCTTCAGGGACAGTACTATTGCAATTCAAATGCAGTTTTGCAGTTTTAGATAAACACAGAACTTTCAAGTTTAAGGCTTCATTACAGGAACTGTCTACAACCCTACAGAGCTATACCAGACAGAATCTTCAAAATGTATAGCTGTGGACCAGCACTACCCGACATATGTAGCTTATGCAAGCTTCACTTGCAATTATGTATCTTATATTCAACATTACTGAAGAGACAAGGAAACTTAAAAGGCATTATGTGTATGCTTACATTACCTGGAACGCTTGCAGCATTATGTAACCATAATCTTTAATTATGCTCCTAAGTTAAATTCATTCAAATATTGTGACCTATGAATTGTGCACTAAAAATAACATACAATGGCATACCGTTCAGTAAAGGCAAACATTACTGTTTCGTCTTTTTTGGACTGTTCTCTAGAAACCACTTTTTCTCAGCAGGAAAATGAAATTTCAGTGTTATAAAGTAAAAGCATTTGTTTTAATTTCTCTTTCAAGATGATAGAATGTTAAACACTATAGAACAGCAGGCAAATACCAAGACAAGAATGGTACAATCTTAAGTTATTCTGAAGTACCTAATACATACTGAGAAGATGAATATGATGTTGCAGTCTTAATCTTTCAGGAATACCTGATGTTCTCTGTGAAGATGACACTCACATGGTCTTCCAAAATGCATCCTAAACTGCAAAGGAAAATGTTTAGAATTTAAAATGTATACTTTCTGAAATTAAATAACCTCCTCTCATATTTAACACATTTCTCAGAAAGCTAACGCCCTGAAAACAGGATTCCTTTCTGATGGGCACAAATGCATTTTACTCTGGAAGACAATGGAGTAAAACTGAGGCTTACTGAGTTATAGTAAAGTATTTTTTAAAACTATGACAAAAGTTTTAAACCAAACACAAACTATATGGGAAAAAAAGAATTACAGTAATCTACAAAAAGTTCCTTTGGTTTGTTAAGAGGATCAAAAGTTAATATAATGTAAAATCTGCTTGGATAATTCAGTATTCACTAAACTTCAAAACACAGCATGCAATACATGCTCAGCTCAGTGGGGATACAACTTTCTTAGCCTACATCTTCACCTCCCCTCCCATTATACTCTACATCTCTCCACTACATTTCCAGCTGCTGACAGAGCTAACAGAAAGTAGCAAGTAAATATGACCAACAAACTCTCCTTGACCCAGAGGGATGGAGGATTGACTAATGAATACTGAATTCTCAAAGCAGATCTAGCATAATAATTAATACATAACTTTCAGATTAGCCTAAGAATAATTCACTTTTCAATAATCACCAGAACAGATACCTTAGCTAATTCTCTTGGGTGGCTGGTTTATGAAAACACAATGAGGAACAATACAGCTCATATAACACTCTACATTTGGACAAAGCAGCCAGTTCATAATGCAAAGCACAGCTGTACAGTTATCTTACAAAATGTGCAAGGCAACTGGGCCATGTGACCATTTACACTCCGCCAGTACACACTCTCAGACCTTACCTCCTTTTTCAAAGAGCAGTAAGTCATACAAACTGGTACTGAATTCATGAATGCCCATCCAATTCCTTTTTTAATGAAGACAAAGTGTCACATTGCTTCATCTGGAGGGGATATTTGTTCTAAAGAAGAGGGTAGCCATTGCATGACAATTCTGTCTCTTCACGGTGGTTTTGTTAATTTATTGAAGCAGGTTCAGATTTATGGCTCGAGTGTTCACTAGACTGTTTAAATTGTGGAGAAATAAGGCATCTTTGAATGTTGGATTCCTAGTGACCTGGAAAAACTTGCTTTCCCCCACTAAGAATCAAACCTTCATGTTTTGAAGCTAGGGGCAGGCACCTACCATTATGCTACAAAGAGGGTTATCTCCCAATAACATGTTGCTGAAAAAGATACAGAAGTAGATAACATTGCCGGAAAAAAAGTGAAGAGAAACTCAGATGATTCATTATCATACTACTAGAAACTAAAAGTACTTTTGGACTGCTTGCATGCCAGGCTAGCTAATGTCCCTGATTCAGAGAGACATGCAATACAAATCTCATTGCCAACCCTGACTCTTGCTATGCCCCATCACAGAATTCTGAAGAATTTCTCAGTAGTTACTGAAACCTGCATAAAACTGGAAGCTCAAAGGAATGATGGTCCAGCCTCACTGTAGTCTTAGACCAAATTGCTAGGAGTGGAAATAGACAATAAACTAAAATTTGACATTCACATATCCATGACCATAAAAAAAGTCCACAAAAAAACTAGGAGCGTTATATACAAATAAGCAACTTCTCACCAAAGCAGCAAAGATTTCAATAGCAAATTCCCACCTTATCTCCAACCTACTTTATGCCTCTCCAATATATACCAACCTAAGGCAATGTGATCTAAACAAGCTAGAGACCTGCTACAACAAAATTGCCAAATTTGCCACAGGGGCATCCTACCGTAGTCACCACTGTCTCTCACTTGCTGAACTGAGCTGGCTTGAACTCACTCACCTCCTTCAATGGTATCAACTCTCACTCGCCCACAAACTAGTAAACCATCCACTAAATGTCCCATCCCTCCAGAATCTACTCCAACCCTATCGCACCACCAGACCACTAAGATCCAGCAACAAAAATCACTTGCAGATCACTAAAGCCAATAACTCTGCTGGTGAAGGACTATTCTCTTGCACCATAGCCAAATTATGGAACTCCCTCCCACCCACAATTATCTCCCTACCATCATGCACCCACTTCAAAACTTTACTAAAAGCGCACCTAAAAACATGCTGGCTATGCCCTTACAACTCCCACTCTAAAATCACCCACCCCATCCAACCACTACCTTTTTTTCCACTCCACTAACTACCTTGATTATAGCAAGCTCAGATGCTCATAAGCCTAGTACTTATTATACAGCAGGAACTTCTCATTGTAACATTTGTTAATGTCTGTTATGTACTTCACAGATAAAGATTCTAGTTGTTTACTGATGTACTATGTTCTTCATCTGTAAATATGTTGTAAGTAATTGCTATATAATCCAATGTAACTACTGTCTGTTTATTTTAACTGTGGAGCTTTTCTCCCTGGGCCTCCGCTGAATATGGACCTACGTCCAGTCGGACACTCCCACTCAACAAATGTAAATAAATAAATAATTATAAGGGATGGGCTGGTTAGTCCTCAAGGAAATGCTCTTCCTGGAAAATTGGTGAGGGAAGGATAAACAAAGTTTGCACGGTATAACTTCTCTAAAAGGAAGCCGGAATTATCAGGAAAAGTATCTTCCACTCAACAACTTAAAATGAAAAGATGATGCCAGTTCAGAGGGAGGAACAGTAAATTCCTCCATAGCAAAATCAATAGGTCATATCTGGGAAAATGGATTCCTGGCAACAGGGCACAGATAAAAAAATGTCCCTTTGGGAAGCCTTACAGACTTTGTGGGAAGTTACAGAAGGCATTTGTGCGGGTTGAAAGCTAGACAATGCCGCCATATGTCCCCTAACTGAAAATTAACACACAATCTCCAATGAATAGTGGGCAGTCATAGAAACAAGGGCAGACAGGCCAGTGTTAGTTGTGTAGAGCAAGCTGAAAACCTACTTCCATCTAGCTGGAAAGTTTTCCAAATGGAAGGTTATAGGAAGATGACCACAGTTGCACCAAAATTCTCAGTACTCTGTCCATTAGTTGAAAAGGCACAACTATGCCAAAAGTTTTAAAGACTGAGGATCTGTATGTGTTTTGCCATAAGAGTGAAACATTCTTAATGGGAGACAGCTTAAGAGGACAGTTTTCATGAAAACTCTGATTTGTTGGGACTACCCTCCTTTATCAGCAAACTGGGCCAGTAACACATCTGGTCCTGTGAAACCTGGCCTCTTGTTTGAACTTAATCATTAGATAAAACAGAAGAAAGCACAAAGCAACCACCAAAACCATATCTGGGCTGACACATCGGGCCGGATTCACGAAACCTCGGTGTAAGAGTTAATATGTCTTACATGGAGGCTCCAGTCTAACAGTATGATGTCAGCATGCCATGCATATTCATGAGGGCATGCTGAATCATACCCTAGGCTAACACGGTCCGTGTAGGAAAGTAAGGGGCGTGTCCGAATGCCGAGTTCTGCAAAGTGACACGCCCCCAGAAGAGTCAGAGTCCTGAAAGTAAACACCCACGAGCGTGTCCGCGGAAATGTCAAGGAACACAACACCACATGCTCTCACAGACTATAAACCCAACTGTAATGTAAAACGTAAAAATAGCAGTTTAATTTTTTTTTTTTTTTATAATTTCCAAAATGTTTGCCCGTAGTTGCGCTCATTTGCACGGGTATGCCCTCCGCTCAGCCACAGTTAGCAGACATTGAAAAGCATATAAGATCTAAATATGCAGTAGCATAGCGGTAGAGACGATGGCCAAAGAGGAGGTAGTCATAGTTCGAGCCCCCACAGCATTATTTTCTATTTTTATTTAAATAAGCATGAAACAATCCACTGACATATATATATATATATATATATATATATATATATATATATATATATATATATATAACTATAATTTAAGTAAAATGTAATGAAATGGGCCATATTTTTGAAGAAATCCGACATAAAAAAATATAAAAAAAGGATCAGAATTGCCCATAGCTTAGCAAGGCTTTAGCAAGCTGAATATGGGTGCCCGTAGGTGAGCAGCGCTTTAACAAGCTTAATATGAGTGCCCACAGGTGAGCAGTGGTTTAACAGGTTTAATATGAGTACCCGGAGTTGAGCAGCGCTTTACCACGCTTAAAAATGGGCAACATTGGGCAAGCTGTATCAAAGCCGCCTTTACACAGTCACACCTCCTAGCCTGTCTAGACAGTAGTAAAATAAAAAAAAGCAATGCCCAGGGTCGAACCTGGGATACTGTGCACCATAGTCAAAGTACTGAACCACTAAGCCATGGCAGTTGCACCGAGAAATGCAGTATTAGCATATATATAGCAATGAATAGAAGCATGACAAAGCAGTTTTTTTTAAGCGGATAAATATCCAAAATGGTCAATCAAAGATAAGTGCGGGAAAACCGGCATATATAAGCCCCATAGGCGGGAATACACAGCATAACTGTTTGTGGTACCCATTTGCAGTCAGGATGGCAGGTACAGGAGAGGGAAGTCGCTTTAGAACACAAAGGTGGGGTGTTGAGGAGTCAAAATATATGGTTTGGCTCCTAGTCCATGATCATGAAGCACAACTCATGCAGGGCCAGGTTCACTGGGGTGCATACAAGGCAGAGGCATGGAACCGGTTGGCACATGATCTCACCAGTGCCTTCAGAGGACTGGTGAACAGGTCCATCACCACCATGTGGACCTGAAGCGACGGAAGGAGGACCAACTGAACCGTTGGATCCAGGAGGCCTGCCAAATGCCCAACGCCCCACTACTGGGTAAGTATCCATGTAATTAAGTATGTAAGAAATGCTATCCTAGCCTATAGTATGGAGACATATGTTCCAATATTACTTCCTTTATATTACAGCTGCAGGTGTTCGTTCCACGAATCAGCGAGCCTATGCTGATAGGCTGCTGAGGTTGCGCCACCAGGCAGGTTAGTAATCATTGAGCTGGTATTGTCATAGAATATAAGTGAGACAGATTGTAAAAGAGTTCAGTGTTGTAACCCACTAATAAAGGTCAAATAAGCCTAGAAGAAAGATTCTGCTAGTATTGTAAGATTAGATAAGTGATGCAGCCTGGAAAATAGTGTAATGCAATCCAGTAATAAAGATTAAACAAGTCTCAAATAGAAGTTTCCACCTGTATTATAATATCAGATAACTGCTGCAGCCAGAAAATGAGTGGTAATCAATCAACAAAGGATAGACATGTGTCAAATACATCCTTGTAAATTCTGCCATATGAAATAAGTGAGTCAGCTGGAAAGGGTTGTTGTAAACCAGTAATAAATGTTAATAAAGCCTAGAATTAAGTACCAGTCTGAAATGTAAATATAAAATAATTGAGAGAGTGTGAGAAAGACACTTTGAAGCTACCAAGAAAGCTGTAATAAGTCTGGAATAAAGGTATACTGCAGTCACTACATTATGAAATGAATGAGACAGCCACAACCAAAATACAGAACATGGACTGTGTCCGTCCCACAAATTGGATATGTTGCTGTACCCTTGCATTATGGAAATAGTATGGTTGTATGAAATGCTGAACATCCACAGTTGTCTAGACCCATATAAATCAAATGTAGCAGGATGCTGTACATGAACACAGCCAGATATGAACATATATGAATAAAAATGGAATGTATATTAATGTAGCAGTAACATCCCCATCACCAACATTCCTAAGGTTACATACAGGAAACTGTACTAATACATGTAGGGGATATATATCTGCATCTACTAGGAATGTACAGTATATGTATAGGTAGTTTAAGTTGTTAATGTAAAATGTCTCTACCTTACCCTATTTTCACAAATGATGCCATTCCACACCAAACCGGGTATGTGTATTCACAATTAATTCCCATGGACATTTGTCCTGTTGGTTCATACATATCTGCATGTACGTTGATATGTGCCCCGTTCACATATCCAAACCTGATAGCCTGTTGCCACCAATCAACCCTGCATGCTGTTGGAATGTGCACTGTTGTTCTAAATATGCATGTGTTATGCTTGCTGCTCAGTGTTCGGAATTCATGGGTGTTTGGTTAATGGGAATACTAATGCATGCTGTTACAACTAATTTTGAATGGTGTTGTTTGTTACTAACCCAAAATGCCATAAAATACTGCTAAACATAGGACAACAGGGAAGGCGGGTTCCAGCGGACCCACCTCTCCAACCTCAGCTGGCGAGTGCACCTGGTACCAGTGCCCAGGCCGGGACCTCCTCCTCCGGTGGCCCTGTGCCACCTTCAGGTGGAAGCGCTGCAGGGGATGGGGCTCATCCCCCCTCTGCAAGCATGGGGGAGGAGAGCCTCCACTCACCCTCCATAGGGTCCAGTCTGTGGTGCGTAGTGAGATCAGGCGTTCTGTGACTGATCCCCTATGCCAGCTTGAGGTGAGGGTGGTGCAACTCATGGGTGTGCCTGCCTGTCCTATCCAGCCCCCAGCACAGCCCCGGCCTGGGCTGTGAAGGCGCAGTGGTAACTGCCTATGGGTGGGGATTTCAGTTCCACTGTTGCCATCTGTGGGCTCATGGGCTTGCAATATCCAAGCATCCATCCCGGTCATTTGTGTTTACCCCCCCACATGTGTCATACTCTGCCCCTGTATGCATCTTGTTTGTCTTGTCTGTTAACCTCCCCAACCTACCTCCCCAAATATACCTACTTCCTGTACCTCACATTCCACTCTCTCCTGAAAAAAAATAAAAAAAGGGCACTCTGTTCCCACAAAAAAATTACGCCCCATACATAGCTGCCCAATTCGCACACATGTCCACTGGACATGTAAACTGATAATTCTAATTGGCAGTACAACATATTTTGTTGTCCTCACCCCTCTCTCAGGGGTGGAAGGTTTCAAATTTCACACCAAATTTCACACATATGCACAGCTGTTGCTGATAAAGAAATGGGCAGCTATGGGCCTTCCCTACATCCTTCCTGCACATCCCGAGCTTGTTTCCCTACTGTCCTACCCTCTTTGTGCCCCCTTTTTCACCACTTTCCTATCTCCCCATTTTCTTTTCTTTAAAAGAAATTAGCGCAGGTGTTAGCGGGAGTAAGCACTTTTAAGCAGTGGTCAGCAGGTGTGTGCTTGTGTGCGCTTAGCTAAGCAAGTGTGCGCATGTGTAAGCATCGCGCAAACCAGCCCAAACCCGCTTACAACTGCTTAAAAGTGCCTTAGTCACTCTGTATGACACGTCTGCTCATCAGCAAAATAAAATACCCCTGTCAGTCTCAAACCCTGGACCTTGGAAACACTAGTCTGCATGAATTACCACTGAGCCACAGCAGATATATAAGAACTTGGTGCTGAAAGAAATATATCATGAAATACAAGGAGTGAATGTAAAGGGAATATAGGAAGGCCATTACACAAAGCTTGTTCCCTGAATCCTTACTGGCAATTCTTGTGGAATTGCATTACATTAGTGTGATAAGAGAAACAGCCATGCTAGGGGGTAATAATGTTACAGTAGCACCTTACAAACCCCACACAGTATCAGAGCAGGATAAACACTGCCATATTTGAATAGGTATGAGGCCAGACTTCCCAACTGTGACTGATTTACAGGAATGTCCCTGATTTGCAAAAAATGTTACCTTTGCCCCACTGACTCCCTGTGAAATGTACTAACAGTAGGCAGAAAGGTGGGGTATCCCACGTAATGGTGACTGTCAATAAGTTAAAGTAGACACTACTTGCATTTCAGAAATGGTGTAGTAATACATATGCTCAAAATACCCCACAGTCACAACTGCAGAATATCTGAAATATATCACGGGTGTATCCCACTGATATGTACCTTTCCCTGAGGCTGGTCAAATATATACCTGAGAGTATCTGAGGCCTGCAAGTGTCAGAAATACACAGGCATATTAGCCTGTCTGCTGTTACACACTCTGCGAATAGCTGTAGAATTACTCCCACAAGCACACCCTCATGTAGGAGTACAACACAGAAATATCAAAGGATGTAGCCATCTAACAAACTAATGACAGTATAGCAGTTTACAAGCACTGCATGTGCCTGATATTCATAATTGTTAGTACAAAATACAAGGCCTTAGTACTGCTCAGCAGCAAAATAAAATACCCTTGTAAGTGTCAAACCCCAGACTGCATGCAGTGCCACCAAGCCGCAGCAAACATATAAGAACTTACTGCTGAAAGAAATATATCATGTATTACAAACAGTGAATGTAAATGTAAAATAGGAAAGCCATAGCAACACATTCCAGTAAAGACAAATATCAGGCCTTCAAGGAGTGAATGTAAAGGGAAAATAGTGAAGCCATAGCAACACATTGCAAGAACTACTGTTGTATACCAGTTAATCCACAACTCCCTCAGGGAAGTACATACTCCCATGTAAACAGTGTTAGCATTAGCAGGTGTGAGTTAACATACACACTGAGAAGAGTGAAATGGAAAAAGCAACAGTCAGGTTTCAGTACAACATGCATTTCAGTGGCTACAACACAGCCTTAGATATGAGAGACATACCAACCTTCTGACTGACACAACAGTGTCGACAGCAAACCAGCATGGTCCCCACCTTGCAAAACTGAAAGGCCTATGCCTACCTAACCTAACATTTTATAGCAGTGTCCTGAAATCACAGTGAGAACTGCAATTACCACACAGCAGGCTGCATGCAATTAGTAAATGCTGGCCAACAATTGGTGCAGAGGCCATCACATGCACATGTGCAGATACCTACAAAAGCAGCCTGTACTGCCAGTCCACACATGCAATAATATCATTGCAGCAACTGGAGGGAGAGAGAGAGAGAGAGACAGACAGACAGACAGAGAGACAGACCAAAATAAAAAAAAAGGAAAAACCAAGCCAGCCATCCAGGCAGCCATCCAGCCAGCCATCCAGGCATCCAGGCAGCCAGCCATCCAGCCATCCAGGCAGCCATCCAGCCAGCCATCCAGGCATCCAGGCAGCCAGCCATCCAGCCACCCAAGCAGCCAGCCAGCCATCCAGGCAGCCAGCCAGCCAGCCATCCAGGCAGCCATCCAGCCAGCCATCCAGGCATCCAGGCAGCCAGCCATCCAGCCACCCAGGCAGCCAGCCAGCCATCCAGGCA
This sequence comes from Protopterus annectens, assembly GCF_019279795.1. Lineage (NCBI taxonomy): Eukaryota > Metazoa > Chordata > Ceratodontiformes > Protopteridae > Protopterus > Protopterus annectens. Next base: position 1,264,304,033 of record NC_056741.1, on the reverse strand, counting down.
GCCATCCAGCCAGCCATCCAGGCATCCATCCAGCCAGCCATCCAGGCAGCCAGCCAGCCAGGCAGCAAGCCATCCAGCCAGCCAGCCATCCAGGCAGCCAGCCAGCCATCCAGGCAGCCATCCAGGAATCCAGGCAGCCAGACATCCAGCCAGCCAGCCAGCCAGCCAGCAAGCTAGCAAGCCAGCAATCCAAAAAAAGCTGTCAGAGACAAAGGTAATGTAAACTACATAATTTAAAAATCTACATACTGTGAACCGTCCATATGTGTTAGCAGTCTGTATCTATATGTATATGAAGATGTGCATAGGGCAAGGGACATACTGCAACTGTTAGTGAAGGCTGGACATACATATGTAGTTGAAGGTTGCTATGTGCACATATCAATGTAGGTTGTAGTGTGTGGCATTGAAAACAGCATGCAGTGCAGGTATATGTCATGTTGTGGTGAACTTCTGTGGGACTGAGCCAGTGAGGCCTGCTACAGCTATATGGCTTGAGGACAGCATAATGCATTATGCACAACAGTATGCAATATCATTACATAATGGTATGTCTCACAACTGTTGCAGAAGTGATATTCCCATCATGAAAGTTGGGCAGTCCATGTACCTACATGTGCATGTATATGTACAGCAATGGATGTTAAGAAGTGTGTGTATATATATATATATATATATATATATATATATATATATATATATATATATATATATATATATATATAGATATATATATAGATATATACATATATCTATATATCGATATACATATATATATCTATATATCTACATATCTATATATGTATGTATATATATATATATATATATACATAGACAGAAAAGTCTGTATAGATACATAGAGATATATGGATTGATAGATAGAGACTATGTATATACATATAGATATAATAGACAAATACATATCTAGATATAAATTTAGATACATACATGTATACAGATAGATATGAATGTCTATAGATATATATATATATATATATATATATATATATGTAGATATGTATATATATATTTACACATATATATATATATATATATATATATATATATATATATATATATATATATATATATAGATATATATATAAAGAGAGAGGGGGACATGGGGGCAGATGTACTGCAACAGGTGCCTGGTGACCAAGGCATGGACAGAACACCAGTGTTGATACTGCAGTACCATACCCCATTCCAAAACATGTTACCCACTAACTACCACATAGGTGGTTGCCTGCCTACCACTGGAGGTGTCAGAAGGGAACATGGGACACTGGTGTACAATAGCCTCCCCTTTGATATCCACAGTGGCACACTAGTCTTGTAATCCCTGTACATGGTACATGTCATCACAAAAGGTGTGTCAGCTAGGGAAATGTAAGTCAGTCTACCCCTGTACACCTCACTATGTCCTATGCAGTATGTACCTCCCATGAGAACTACAGCAAATGGAAAGGCCACAGACATACCTAACAAAGACTGATAATGGCCACAAACACATTTCCTATGCAGACTGACTCACAAAACCACAGCTAGAGTGCCTTGCATACTGCCTACACAGAGGTTACCAGTGCTGGACATACAGAGTTATGTCACACCCATACCAGTTGGTCAACCACCATGGCAACACCTCACAATCTGTCCAGCTTACATGACCTAGGGCCCTAATCCCTGTCACTGCACTAAACAACACATGCTGGAGGTACAGGTTTCTGTACACAAATATGCCATACCCTGGACTAAACCACCCAGCATTAACAAATAAGGCTCCTCATTAGTAGATGTCATACATACCCCTGATGAATGTCATGGAGATAGGTAATATGCCCTGTGAGTCACCTGTGTGTAACCGTTTCACAGGAGCAAGTAAAATCACAGTACATGTGTACCAAAGGGCAGGGTAGCATATGGCTAGGCTGCCCTAGACCCAGGGCCAATAGCATAGTACCTACCTATGACACGATGCACACACTCATGTACTCAGTGCAATACCAGCTATGTGACATTGAATGAGTGTGACACTGACTGTGTGCAAGGTCTGTAAAGGTGTGATAGCTTAGAGTGAGTTTGCGTCTGTCATGGTAGTCGGTGTCCTTGGTGTGAGGCCAGAGAAAGATGTGTCAGTTATTGGGATGCAAACATAGTAGATTGGCATATGTTGTGCCATAGTTCCCTGTGTATGACTGCGGTGTCCCATCATAGGCAGAAGCAATACATAAATGCTTAGTAAGTGGTACTGCTGTTGAATCCAGCTCACATATGAACTGTTGTACTACCTGATGTTGTAGGCCTAAACACTACAGTATAGTGTATGTTCACATTCTGTGGTAACACTGTTTGGTGTGTTACCTGTAGTCTGCACAGATTACATACCTCATGCATAGGTATCTATAAGTAGGGGCACACAGTACTATAAGGTACACAGTTAATGCTCATCTGTGTCGTCATACATTTGTGTGTTGTATGTATGTGTAATGTGTGTGTAATGATGCCTGTACCATGGCCGCAATCATATGTGTGTTACAGGGTATGTGTGTGTACCTGGCAGCATGTATACTCTGTGACAGCAGTATGCTGGCTTTAGTAACAACTGTGCACGTATGTCAGGTAGGGGTATGGCATCAAAGATTAGGGTGGATTACCGTTGAAACTGTACATGTGTATTGCATTCATTGCATGGGATGACAATATTCTTCATCCATTAGCTTGATACATACCCCAGTGTGAGGTTGTGCATTGTATCCCAAACAGTGTGCCGAGTGCTGGTGTATACTAGTTTGTTGTATGGAGTGTGGAAGGCACTGTCAGACAGTTGTGGGCTGAGCACTGATATGTGGTATTGAACATGTGTATCCCCTGATAGACAGATGCTATATATGGCAGTGAAGTGATATCAGTACATTTGAATATTAAGTGTGCCACATGACTTGCTCACATATTTTTCTTTTCCTTCCTTCCAGGGTGATGGTACATCAGAGAAACCCACCATATACAGCAGCAGAGGATCAGGAGATCCACCAGAGCCTGGTGCATAATTACTCTGTGCAGTTTTCCAGGACCAGCCAGAACCAGCATGAGAGGGCTGCACTGTGGCAAGAACTTGTCCGTCGGATAATGAAATAGGCATGCATAACCGGACATATGAGCAGGTACGCCATCACTGCAGTGATTTAATTAGACATGTCCGGCAGCATGCATCTGATATCCACAGACAGCAGCTTGCCACAGGTGGTGGGGTACCTATCCACCCCCCCTCACCAGTGTGGAGCACCTCCTAAGTGTTGTGGCTCCAGGCCAACAACAAGAACATCCACAAACATGTGTCATCATGAAGGCCGGAGCTACCCAACATGTTGAAATGGAGTGTGCAGGTAACATCCCATATCTGTAGTTGACTGTTCTCTGTACTGGTAGTCTATGCATGTGTGAGATGTGTACTGTTTGTGTAGCTGCTAACCTGCCCAATCTTCTGCAAGATTGATATTCTGAGCATAATCTGTACACCTGTGAAAGCCACCTGTTGTACTACTGCACTTTATCATACTCACAGTATCAAAGGCACAGTTGTGGCCACTAGCAATCATTGTCATATGTTTGCAGGTCCCTCTGGAGTGACAGCAAGGCAGCCAATCCATGCTGGTGAGTGTGTAATAACAATACTATTGCTAATGACATGTGCATGTCATATGGAGGTGTAGTGTGTGCACATGTAACACACCTACACATAATGCATGCTGTGCATGTTTGCTGTGAGACTATACATATCCCATTATTCTCAGTTGCTGCCTCACTCACATGCAATACACAGAGCAAGACACACAAGTGTGGCAATACAGTACTGGACATTGTATAGGCACACCAGATACACATGTGCACAACACACACGTTTGGCATACACACTACACCTCAGCCTGCTACACATGTCCAATTATGACATCTGCTGTATGGCCAGCCTTCAGCATCCCACTTATCTACACAGCACACATAATATACCTGAGGGGTAGAGGCCTATCATGTCTTTGTGCAACAGTCTGGAACAAATAATACATTCATGTTAGGCAATGCTCACTATTGGCCACCTTACACACCCATGTAACAAGTGGCTGTGTAATTGTGGATGTAGTCATGTTACTGCACTTCAGGTACAGCATGCTAGCTGCCTGTCTGGCACACATTATTATTGTTGACTGACCACAAGAAGCATGTTGATCATGACTCACGTTACTACATCACATCCAGTTCCACTGACCACAAAAGTACACATAGCTGTTATTGTGTAGCACTGTCATGTGTTGTGTGTGTGTGTGCAAATCTATGCACCCACAGCTTGTAACACTTGCACAACATTGTTATGTCCTTGTACACATTGTGTCCCAGGGTGGAGACAATCACTGAACAACTACACACAAGCATCAAGTACACGCATACTGTTTTTAACAAGGGTTGTCTACACCTGCACTGCATGTTCCTGTGCAACACATAACCTGCATGCTGACACGTGTGCAGTGATGTTTTTCCTTGTGAAACGGTCACCCACCCTAAAACAGTACTGTGTTTGTGTTGGATTGCAGGTGTGTCTGTTTGTATCTGCTGTACTGAGGAGTGTGCCTGTGTGCTTGTGTGCATGTGCACCTGTGTGCATGTGCATCTGTGTACATGTGTGCATGTGCACCTGTGTGCATGTGTGCCTGTGTGCTAATATCATGTACACATTTGTAAACTGTGTTTCCTATCTTCCTCCCACAGGTTCTGATGTTGCTCTGGTGGAGTGCAGCAGGGAACCTGAAGCCACTGCTGGGGATAGTGCTAATGATGATGCATGTGTAATGGCACAGGGAGGTGTGACAGGGTCTGTTGTTGGTCATCCAATTGACAGTACACAGCAGTCAACCCCATCAATGCGCACAGTCATCCTGCCGATACATCCATTGTCACCAATGTCCTTAGCTGAGGGGCAGCATACAGTGGGCATTGACCAGGGTAGTGTGGTATCATTGGCACATGCATCCCCTCACAGCAGTCATGGCCAGATTCCTGACATGGTACCACACAGGCAGATGTCCAGGGGTTCTCGTGGGAGCATCCGTGGTTGTACTGCCCCTGTCAGACGTGCCCACAGAGGTCTATCAACCTCAGCTATGTTCCGGGCTGTAATGCAGGCACAGGCACATATGGAACGTTACACCAGACAGGGTCTGAGGGAGCTTAGATCACATCACACCGCTATGAATGACACTATGCGTGATGTTGCGTCTGCCATCCATAACATCAGCAAGGTCATTGATAGATGTTGGGGGGACACATTAGATCTGTTCCACAACTACATGTCCAGGAGCCAGGACATTGCAGGACGGTTGAGGCATCGATGTGGACGTCTGCCAGCAACATTATCAGCTGCCAGTCGTCGCGGATGACAACAAACCCGCAGCCGCTCCCATAGTGCCAGTACCAGCCCCAGCAATGCTGGGACTGTGCTGTCATTACACCTTCCTAGAAGACCACATGCATGTGGCTCTGGACAGTCCCAGCAGGGACATGTGTCCAGTCAACAACCCACTGCTTCTGATCACAGTACCCAGTCTGGCTTAGTACCTGATACTGTACATAGCACCCCTGCAAGGCACAGGTACCATGTCCGTGGCTAGAGACAGTGACCTGTATGACATGGCAGGTACAGTCTGTGGCTGTCCACAAACACCCGTATATGGCAGCTACATGGTGGAACTGTGTGCATGCATACACACACACATAACGCTAACACCTAGGGCTAACACATACACACACATCGCAGCAACGTTGCCCCATCTTGTACTGTTGTCCCTCACTAACACACACACATACATGTCGATTGGATGTGTCAATGGCAGACTCTGGCAAACCAAGTTCACACCCTGTGCATATGATGAAACTGTGCCACCTCCTGCCATCTGTAACATTGATGCTGGAACAGGATAGCATGGTACTGATGCACAGGGTGACTACATAGCACTGTAGTAATATTATCATGTTGTTAACAGTACAGTGTAATGATATTGTTGTGGGTAGATTCGAGCATGCATGATGCATTAACTATGTTTGTCATTGCAGTTTTGTATACACCAGTGTTAATTCCCAAAGTGTACTGTCTGCACATGTGCCACATGGCTGTTGTGTGTACCTGTGCCTGCATATGTTGGGGTGTGGACAGTACATCTGTGATGTTTGCATCACCGATTTGCAGATGTACATTTGTGAACATGGTCAGCATGGAACATGACATGGTTTGACAGTATGCTGTGGGTGATACGGTTTCCACATGTCAATGGTCTGCACATAGCCTGACATTCAGTGGTCATTACATGGTGTCTCCTCAACTGATACACAGACGTAGGAACCTGGTGTCAGTGATATCCCTGCAGTACTACATTATACCAGTAGCCATTGTTACTGAGCCCCACACATCCTTGGGAACAATACCCTTTGGCATACAGCAGTCTCATGTACATGCCAACACACTATGGATATGTCCATCCATGACTGCAAATACATACAGTGGCCTACAATGCATTCGACACACCTAACCACCACAAGGGTATCATACGTACAGATACCTGTTGTCCAAGCCATGGTATATTGCTGTAACGCTACTGTGGCATTGTCATCGGCATGTAGTTAACATAGTATTCCAACAGTACCATGTAGGTGGTAGCACCCATCATGTAGAACGGGTAATGGTGTGTACATGTGGACAGGTGTTATCTTGTCTATCCTGTGATATTCACATTTCTAAAGGTATTCTGCAGTCCCTCTGTGTATCACCTAAGCAAGAAGGTGTCTGTATGCATATCGGCAACAGTTGCCATACACCTACACTGGAGGGCCATCACTCACAGACTTTGCTGTGTTTTAACATGTCTGACATATACTGCAGACATGAACCGTCACCCACATTAATCTATCAAAGCTTTCATGGGTGTGTGTCACATAGCTGGCCTAGGACACAGATCACTGCAATAGCTTGCATTGTCACCAACATACATGTATGGCCTACGGTCTGGTAAGCTGCGGCAAAGGTAACAACTGTATTCATATGGAGCAGGCTTCACACATAGGTCACAGGTACATATCTGTATGTGGCAAACACATACCTGATGTGTGCATGGCAATTACTGTTATAATAATATGTCATACAATAATGAAAGCAAAACACACAACACATTCACAAACTGTGTGACAAACGCACACATGGCATTTGTAGGATTCAAACCCCTACCTAACTAGGTTATGGCACTTGAGAGAGCTGCATTAGCACAGCTCGCTATTCACATTACTGTATGATTTCCCTTCTCCTGCTGTATTTATAGGGTGCTGACATCATCAGTGTTTCCAAAGAAGAATGCACATCTTTTAGTGTGTTATCCCAGTCTTCAAAATGGCCATTCCTTTCACAAAGAATTGCGGGCATACACACACACACACACACACACACACACACACACACACACACACACACACACACACACACACACACACACACACACACACACAGCATTTGCAGGATTCAAACCCCTACCTATGTTATGATACTTGAGACAGATGCATTAGCACAGCACACTATTCGCATTACTGAATGATTTCCCTTCTCCTGCTGTATTTATAGGGTGCTGACATCATCAGTGTTTCCAAAGAAGAATGTACATCTTTTAGTGTGTTATCCCAGTCTTCAAAATGGCCATTCCTTTCACAAAGAATTGCAGACATACACACACCCCTGCCCCCCCCACAGCATTTGCAGGATTCAAACCCCTACCTAACTATGTTACGATACTTGAGACAGACACATTAGCACAGCACGCTATTCACATTACTGGATGATTTTCCTTCTCCTGCTGTATTTATAGGGTGCTGACATCATCAGTCTTTCCAAAGAAGAATGTATATCTTTAACTATTCCTCTGTATGGGGGGGATAACAATATCTGTGCATTCACAGAAACCTAGTTCAGGGTCTCATATGCACACTGGTACTGCCAGGTTATGTTCTATACCATGCTTCGTGACCACAGGACTTGTGACACAGAACACAAGTAGGGGGTGTATCCATATACATCACAGATACACACACCTCTGGGTTGGTCCCACAGCACTAAGCATGACAGGCCATACATATACAACTACCATTGTGCAAAACTGCCTTTTGGTTTGGTGTGTAGTTCAGACCACCCACCCATACCCAGTAACCACACTTGGCTTTCCTGGGAACAGTGTCGGATATGAAGGTCTTCACACACACCATTATAGTGGTTGACATCAGGTACACAAATATTGACTGGGGATACTACTCAAGCCCTTAACATCACCCTACAGCCACTACAATTGGTGAATCCATGTGCTATGGCACAACCAGTCACCACACCCACTAGGGGGAATACATATTGGACCTGATCATCACCAACATGGGGACTCTATGTTCTACACCAGAGGTAGAACTGTCATTGTTAAGATCAGACCATGATCAACTTTCCCTGACATCCATATCCCATCCCCACACCCAGCCAAGGAAATCACTGTAAAGAATTTCTCAAAAGCAGACTTTGCACTTGTGGAGACTGAGGTGGAATACTTCAGACGCCCCGTGCTTGAGGCTAATACAGACCAATCTGCAGAATTCTTTACAAACTCATTGTATGAGCAGCTGCAGGTATGCATTGATCATGCTATCCCACATAAAACCATGACTCCTCCAAAACAGGAGAACTGTCTGGTTGACCCCAGCCATATATAAGCTGTACAACAGAAGGAGGAAGCTACTACATAACAGAGCAATATCCCACAGACCCAGATAGATCATAACCTCTCCTTTGCTAATCACATTGACAGAGAGTCATTGCTAAGAACTTTGTATAGCCCTCCTTCTCACATGGGTGTTTGCATGTAGATCATGTGAGGTCATTGTGGCCCTCTACTACTCACTCATCAGGACCATGTTTGACTACAATGCCCCTTTTGGGGTGTACCTTACCCAACACCTGTGGCAACTAGTGAACACAACAGTACCTCCCCAAGAGAATCATGGGCTACACACAGATGTCCTATGCAGCTCAGCTAAAGGATCTCTAGCTCTACTCAGTTGCTTAACGCCTACTCAGAGGTAATCTATGCCTGACGTACACAGCCATTTCAAACCCAGAAGTAATGGACATGCTCCACCTCATAACATCCAAGACCCTTACAGCTACACACTCCAGGAACGTAAACCTCAGCACAAACATAAATAGGACATGCTGCAGGGACAGACTCATTACTCACAGGCTCCCCTCACTCTGGAATTGAATCCCAATTAAAGTTAGACATAGCCCCTCACCAACCCTCTTCTAGCAAAATACAGCCGCATGGATGGGAAATTGCAAATTCACCCCTGGGATCTCCACTGTGTCCCTGCTTGACAGAGGCACAGCAAAGTAGCCTTAAAGGATGCCTTCTGTGACCTATTTACAGAGGCACAGTAGGCTACTCTACTGGGGAGGCAGACGCCAAATACACTCTGCCTAGGCTTATGAATTCCCCAGGGCAGACAGCCTAGTATTCACCTCTGCACCTAGGTTTATGTTTGGGATGCACAATATTTGTTGCTGCTACTGTTTGCAGGTCTTTATTGCCATAGCTTTCACAGTTTCTGTGAACAACGTGTGTATCTGTGTAACATGTTTGATCATGACAGGGTTCCGGTATATTAATATATGTGTCCGTTGTCATTTAACTGTGTGCACAGGGTGGACTGCTGGATCGTGGGAGGTAACACATACAACTGCCAGATATGTGTGACTGCTATACTCAGACATGGCCTGTGTGTGTGAGCATGCCCAGTTCAGGCTTTCCATGGTTTGTTGCCTGACGTGTCTCATTTATCCAAGTGTGTGAGCATGCCTAGTGTGACCTTTCCATATGTTGTGATCTGAAGTCCACTACATTTGTGGTTGCGTGTGAACATGACCAATATTGACATTAATACTGTGTGTGTTGGAAGTCATGTTGTGTTCTTACTGCCAGACTCCTTTGTGTCATAACTCAACAGGGATTATGCTGTGCTTGCAGGGTTTCCATGGGATAGTTTGCAAAGACTTGGCAACATTCTCTCATACGGGCTGAACACTACAATACTGTCGTGGTGTAGTGGTTCAGTACTTTCACTATGGTGCACAGTATCATGGGTTTGAGTCCCATCACTGCTGTAAATGCTCATACTGAGCAGACTAGACTAGTTAAGGGCCAGTTGGGCAACTATGAGCATGTTGCATTTTATTCAGCTATGGCCTACTTAAACCAGGCTTGTCCGACATTGCTGTGTATTCACCAACTTGGGTGGACATTGGCAAACATTACTCCACAGTGACCACAGTTGTACTACTTGGTGTGTGTGATTCTGTTCATACTAGGCTATCTGCCCTAGGGCATTTATAATCCTAGCCAGAGTGTGTTTGGCTTTCAACACACATTGTAAGTGGAGTCTGCCATTACATTTTTCATGGTTAGTATACTGTGCCTCTGGCTAACAGTGACATACAAGTGATACGCAGGGTAAACCTACAATCTCCCATCCACTCATCAGGATTCCTCTTGAAGAGAGTCAATGAGGGACTCTGGCTAACCTGGAGTTGGAGTTTACTCAAGAGTGGGGGGAGCCTCTGTGTTATGGATCTGTCACTCCAGCATGTCCTATTTATTTCAGTCCTGAGGTTCAGGTCTCTTGAGCGCATAGCTTGATGGAATTCTGATTTTCCAAGGTGCAGCATGTCCATTGATTCCAGGTTGGACATGGCTTTATACATCTGGCACAGATCGCCTCTGGGCAGGCAGTATGCCACTGAGTAGAACTGCAGTTTCTTTAACCGGGCAGTGACTGGCATGTGTTTGAGCCCTTTGATCCTCCTGGTGAGGTACTTTTGTGGTCTTTCCAGCTGCTACAGGTGTCTGAAAAGGTACATCCCACAAGGGGCATTGTACTCAATTATGGGCCTGATGAGTTAAGAGGCACAATGACCTCTACTGATGTAGATGTGATTACCTTCATGATTAGGTGGGCTACATGAAATGTTTCTCTGAACACTTTGGCCACATGGTTGTCGAATGTGAGATTACTATCGACTTGGGTCCCCAGGTCCCTTATCACTTCTTCCATACTTAATGGGTTACCACATATGTAGTAATTTGTGGGCACTTAGTTTTTGACAAAGGGGAGGACTATACACTGTTTTGTGTTTAGCTTGAGGACATGGCTCTGGCACCAGTTGTCTGTTTCTATGAGGCCCTTTTGTAGGATGCTTGTGTCAGCTGGAGGGTCGATTATGGTGCCCAGTTTGCAGTCATCTACAAACTTGTTCACCAACAGTCCTTCTGTGTTGGCCTGTACCTCTGAGAAATATATACCAAACAAGGGAGGTCCCAGGACTGAGCCTTGTGGGATGCCACTTGTAGCTGGTTTGTGGTCTGACATGGCTCCAGCATTTCAGACCATGTGGGTTCTGTCCTTGAGCCAGTTTGCAACCCATCTAGTGACATAGGGGTTTCTATTGAAGCTGGTGATCTTATCTATGATGAGCAAGTGGGGTACTGTATGGAAGGCTTTTGCAAGGTCCAGGTAGGCTGTGTGGACCACCATCCCCTCGTCAATGGCCTTGGTGACTGTTTCAAATGACTCAACCAGGTTTAAGAGGCAGGATCTGCCATTAACAAAGGCAAAATGGGTAGGATCCAGTGTCTGTGTGTCCCCAAGATGTTTATTTCTGAGGTCCATGATGATCCTTTCCATAGCTTTGCAGACCAACTTAGTCAGGCTTCTGGGGCGATTGCTTGCAGTATCCGTTGAGGCACCACCTTTGTGGAGAGGGTCCACTGTTGCTGTACACTGCTCTTTGGGTACATATCATGTGTTAAGGCTGACACTGAACAGTGGTTTTATGTGTGTGTTCAATTCTTCTTGGGGTTCATGTTGGACAGAGCCCAGGACACCGTCTGGTCCCATTGAAGCTGTGTGTTTTGCTTTGGAGAGGCTGGCTGTTACCTGAGCATCTGCAATGTCAGGGGGCCAGCACTCTGCTGGGATAGATATTTGCCCTTTTGGTGGGGAGAAGTTTGCACTGAACCTGTCAGCTTGGATGTTGGCAATGTCTGTGGGTTTGTTGTATTGTTTGTCATTTTGGACTAATTCTGAACATAGCTGGGGATTCCCACACAGGTTCCTACAATAAGTAAAGAATGCCTTGTGATTATCCTTGGTGTCCTGTATGATTTTTATCTCACAGATGGCCTTAGACAATTTTATGTGTGGACGTTGTTTTTCAATAATACTGGGCAGAGATGGCTTCCCTTTTTGAGATTTGGATCTATCATACAGTAGCTTCCTCCTTGTATTGTATGGTTTGTTTATGGCTGGGGTCCACCAAACAGGATGCCTGCCTTTGGAGGATTGGGTCTTGGTTTTATTTGGGATTGCATGATCCATGCATTCCTGACGGTGTTCACAGAATGCGTTTATAAAAGGTTATGAGGTCTGGGCCGTATTTTCCACAGACACAGGGGCTGTGAAGGATTCCATCTCAGTTTTGAGGTGTGTGACATATGCTTTAGTGAACATTTTTCACTGTGGTTTTCTGGCCATGGGCTGGGGTGGGGATGTGAATGTCCAGTGAGATTACTATCTGGTGTGATCGTACCAGTGAGGGATACACTTCTGGTCTTGGGCATAGAGTCCCCATGTTGGTGATGATCAGGTCCAGTATGTTTTCCCCTCTTGTGGGAGTGGTAGCAAGTTGTTCCATAGCATTTTGGCTTATAAATTCTGGGAACCTTTGGCCTAGGGTGTTGGAGCTAGGGTAATGCTCCCAGTGTATGTGTGGGTAGTTGAAGCTGCCCAATATAATGGTGTTTGGGAAGATCTTCATATTTTCAAGCGTTCTCCATTTGGCCAAGTGTGGTTCCTGGGTTTAGGAGGGTGGTCTGTAGCAGGCTATGAACTGGAAGGCGGTTTTACCCACTGTTGGTTACACGTGGGTAGTCTATGATGCTTCATGCTGTGCCACCAACCTGGGGGTGTGGGTATCTTGAAAAATATTGATACTCGCCCTCCTTTTGTAGTTTGTTCCATGTTTTGCAGCTGTAAAGCATGGTATGAGGTGTACCTGTGAATGCTAGGGTGCTCTTGGGAGCCTTGAACCAGGTTTGAGTGTTTGGAGTGCATGCGTCTTGCAGTTTAGACTTCTGGCATTGAGTAGCATTACTTATACTTTCTTATCTCTTGTGATACCTATGGAGGTGGGTTTGTGTTTTGAGCCTTACCTAGAAAAGGCACTATGGGGGTGACAAGAGCCTTTGGTAATATCCAACAGGCCACAGGTGATAGGTGAAATCCATCCCTAGCAAAGCATCATGTCTTGTCGAGCATCTCATCCCAGGCTGACAGGCATTGAATCCCCTTTCACTGACACCAATACTTAAGCCAATTGTTGTAATTGATCATCTTGTCTTCATATTGTGGCCTCATGTTTGGTGAGGGTAGGATGCTACTGAAGGTCATCAAGTTTGCATATACAACATGGTGGCAAATGCTGTTTAGCACTACCTTACATTGCTTAACACATGGTAATCATGCCTCAAGTGGTGCTGCAGGGCTGCCTATGTCTGATGCGCATAATGCACTCCCTATACATGTTTGGCAACAGGTAGTGTCAAGTTAGGCATCCCTTTTACTATATGTGCGAGTCAGAGGGAGGTATCATTTCCAGGGATCCTACTGAGCCAGTGTATGTGCTATGCGTTGCCTCTTTGCCAAGGCCAAGGCATACTGGGCTCGCCTCCGCCTGCCTACTGGGGCAGGCTCAGGTTGTTCCTCCTCTGAGTCACGCCCTGCCTGTGATGGCCTTGGCACTGGTGGGGGGGCTGTTTGGCCCAGGCCTATGCTGGTCCTGATGCAGCTGTTTTCGCAGGATCATTTTATGTAGCATTAGCACATACCATGACAATTTGGGTACATGTAGTTAGTGAGTATTTCAAGGCTCCACCAGATGTGTCCAGGCACTGGAACCGTGACTTGCGCAACCCAAACACATGCTTGATTACATTTCGTGTTTGTGCGTGTACCTCATTATGGCATTCTTGTTCAGGTGTGTGCACATTTCTGATGGGTGTCATCAGCCACGGCTACAGTGCATAGCCTGCATCCCCCACTAAGTGACCATGTGGGATGTCCCCATTGGCAAATGTCTGGTACAGCTGCATCAGATGCCAGATATGGGAATGATGGTAGCTTCCAGGGCAGCCAGCACACACATTCATTATTATGCCCTGGGCATCACACACGACCTGGCAGTTGATGGAGGGGAAGCCCTTACGGTTAATGTAGGCCCTACCCCGCTCACCATCTGGTGCTTTGATGCGTATATGCATGCAGTCTATTGCACCCACTACCTCAGGGTATTCTGCTATTTGCTGGAAGAGACGCATATTGCTGGCCAATACCTCATGGGAATGGGGGAAATATACATGATCGCTGACATGACATCCAGGAACTGGTGCAGTACCCTGGATGCTGATACCTGTGATATCCCCATCATATCACCAGTTGGTCTCTGAAAGGTACCTGTTGCTAGTATTCTTAGGCCAACACATACCTTGGTTTCCACTGGGATGGGTTCCCCTCTGTTGGTTCTGTGTGTGAGGTGTGGCCTGCACAGCTCCACAATTTGCTGCAGGAGGTCTCTGTACACTCTATAGCACTCCACTATCTCCAGCTCATGTAACCCCTGGTAGGTGACCTTGGGCCTGTATACTATTCTCCATCTCCTCACTGTGGGTTGTCCGGCAGCATTTGCATCATCACCACCCTCAGCATGTTGCATATGTCGTCTTATAACAGCAATGGCAGCCCCTAGCATTTTTTGTCTGAGTGAAGCTTTTTCAGTTTTCACTTCTAGTAGCATACTGCAGTGTTTCAGTGTCTCTTGTGAGAAACAAACTACACTGTTGTTTGCAGAGTTTTAAGTGCTGGGCTGGGCTAGGCTAGTTCTCTGCCTGTGTTATTGCCTGATTTGGATTGTTTTCACCTGCTAGCTCTACTAGTATCACCTGGTAGCTTCCTGCTATTTGTTGTGCTTCCTTTTTCCTTTCTGTTTCCTCAGGGGGAGCGACGCGCATACAAGCGCAAACACGGTCACAGCAGCTCACACACGCGCATATATGCTTAGATGGGCTAAAACTTGATTATTCGGGCTAAAACGCGTGCAAACAAGTTTACAGGTCTTCCAACAGCATTATACATGCTTACTCCGGCTTTGCGCGCACTCTGTCTTACTCAAGTTTACAGGTGCGCACACGCGAACATACCTGCTCTGCAAGAAAAGTAATGTAGGTATCCATCTGCGATGCAGTCATAAAATATGGGTCTGGCTGCGCTGATGTCGACTTTCCCAACGCCAGAGCATCCGGGTATAAAAGCATCTCTGACGCATTTTCCCCAGTGTTTGGCCATCCCCAGTATAAAGGGTGCCAACTAGGAACCATTCATTTGGCAAAATGTCAATTGCAGATGCCAGGTTTCCCTAATAAATTGCCAGGAATACACCATAATCAAATCATTTTCTAGCTAAAAACAATAAGCAACCTAGGAATACCAAATAGGGGTAGGAGGGATCTGTGTTCTGATCTCTGCAGTGAATAACCCGAGGGACATCTACATTTAATCTAGGTACTGCATGTACTATGTCCATCAACATTGCATCTGCATACAAGGTGGTACAAAAGACTTTACAGCCAAATGATGGGGAGGAGGTCAGCTTGGATACCATGCGGGTTAAATCTGGGAGGTAGGACTAAAGCAGCAAGGTACTAAAGAATCTGGAAAGGAGTTAAGAAACAAAACCTGACTGGGATCTGGAGTATAAAGCAGCTTCTAAAATGTTTGGCAAAGCCACCGTGGTAGGGAAGGCTGCAGTGGTGAAATGTCGCTGCGTGGAATGAGGCCCACGTTTGCAGGCTGTAAGTGGCTGTGGCCCTCGTGGCAAAAGGCCTAAAATTTTTACAGCACTGGTCTTCCATGAACCGCTTAAATTGCTTTCCTTTGTAAAAAATGTGCTACAATGCTGTTTGGATTTGGTCAGTCCTTTCTGTACAGCATAGTTCTGTACAAGTAGTTCAGCATAGCTGTCTGTTTATATTAGTTCAAGTCAAAGTTTAGCCCTTTGTTTGTGTGTTTGGGAAAAGTAGCGTGTAGTTCCAGAGGTCTAGCGTGGGGAAAAGATACCTATATGGGAATAAATAAAAGTAGGGTTGGTTCTTAGATACCACCTGTGGCAGATACAGTTAAGAAATGTGAAGTAGGCCATTCTCTCTTGTAAGAAGAGATACAATTACTGTACTGAAAGCTTGTAACTGAATGCAGAAACTGTAGAAGCTGAAGTCTTCTCTGCCGAAAGTCAGCTTTCCAAGGGAGGAAGTGTTAGTTTCTCCTGCTGGTAGTTGAGGCTTGGAAGTCAAAAGTCTCTTTCCTGGGAGGTGGATCAAAGTGATTCCAAGGGGAAATTTTGGGGAGAGAGGATGTTTGCTTGATCTTTTCAATTAATCTCAGAAGAGGCCTGAGAAGATAGATGCGAGAAATGGAAGAATTCCTGGAAACATTGTGGAACTGAAACTGCTGGTATTCCAGAATAGCCCATTGTGGAAGGACTGGAACACATCTCTAAGCCTTTTGTTATGTCTTAAATGTGAAATCTTAAGCCTTTTGCCACAGTGTTCTTCCTTTCTTTTTGTCGGCAAGCTTCCATAATCTTGTGGAAAGTTCTAGGCAAGCTCCTTTAAAGGGGTCTTTTACTCTCTGTGATAATGCTTTTTGGGGTGTGTTGGAATTTTCATGCATGGGGTTGCAAAAATGTTCTGTGCAGTTAGAAGCTGGCCATAGGGGAGCCCTCAGATGAAAGTGACATTGGGGAAGATCAGAAGTACCGGCCATGTCTTGGCCCCACTGGAGCATCAGAAGTGCTCTGGTTGTTCTGCCCTGATGGAAGAAAAACCTTGGACATTAATGGAGAACCTGGAAGGCATTCTGCTTTAGAGCTTTCCAGCTGAGGTGGCATAACATAACCCTCCAAGAGCTTGGAGAGCTTGTCCTGAGCAGTCCAAGAGAGAGCCAGGATTGTGCTTGGAGGGCATGAATGAGTTATCTCCGGGCTTCTTTTCTGTTGTCAGCAGATCTGCTGTGAAAGATCCTTGCGCAGCATGCATTGCTTGGCATCCAAGGTAAAGTTCTGCAGTGTGCACTGCGACCGCATTTTCTTTCCCTGGTTCTGTACTGGACCTGTAGCATCTTATTGAACTGGCAAGCATAGTTCCCATAGATTCATGGCCCGCCTGCCACATAAGCATGGAATGCTGCCTCCCTGTTTGAGGTAGTACCATGACTGTGTTGTCTGTCCTTATTATGAGGTGTGTGTGGTCTCATATTAACAGTCTTGCCTTACATGCAAATCAAAAGGTGGGAAGAAATGTGCATGCTCTCCTGTTTTTGAGACCCATGTGCTTGCATCTGTGGTCCATGTGTGCTCCCACCTCATGGGCATTTGTGCTCATGGTCCTCATTGTTTCTTCCACCGGGCTGAAGTGGGCGTGGTTGTGGTTTGTTGGTTTGAGCCCCTTTGTTGGGCTGGCCTTGCTGCAGGGGAATGATTGGTATCAAAGTGACAAAAGGTGACTGGAGACCATAATCAAAGTTTCCAACTGTGACTGTGCTGACTGGCTGAATCAGTTACCTGCAGGATGCCTCATAAACCCAGGGGCTTGGAGGATTTTCTTTGCAGTCCAGGATGATGAAGGATGCCTAGATCTCATGAAGTAATTTGCAGTTGTTTTTTCAAGCAATTCTGTTCTTGCTTGTTTTCTGAAGTAGTTGCATTTTTTGTCTGCAGAGAAGAAGGTTTTGGTTTTGGATGGAACAAGTCTTAGATGGAAAGGTTACACTGTTTATCCCAAGGACTGTATTGGTTTTGGGTTTATATGTGTGGTCCTTTTATCCCATTAGTCTTGTTGTATATGTGTATAAGGCAGTCAATTTGTCTTGTTGTCCGGTTGAACTCTGCAGTCTGCAGTGAATATGGGTAGATTTGAATCCCTAGATTCTGTCAGTTCTGGGCGAGAGTAGATAGGCAGGTAGGGCAAGATAAGGGCAAATTGAAGAAATTGATATCCTGCAAGAAATCGAGGTACAATGCTCTTGGTCAATAGGGACTTGACCATGCAGGCATAGCATATGAGATGCCTCCTCGGCCGCCAAGACCTTTTGCCAATGCAGGATCAAGTTGCTGTAGGGCTCAGCATCTTGAATTTTGGCACTTGAACAGCAGCACCAGTTCTTGTCATTTGGCATCTTGACCATTGATTTTCTTTCTTGGAAAGTCAGAATAATCTGGAATTTTCTTTAATCCCAGTCTCAAGAGGTACCTTCTCTATTAAAATCCTTATCTTTGTTGTTGACCTGCTTTGAAACCTTTGCTCTTTGATTTGAAACCCTGTTTTGATTTGGTGGCAGGTTCTTGGCAGAGTGTGGAAGTGGAACCTATGGCCTTTGTCTAGGTC
This sequence comes from Protopterus annectens, assembly GCF_019279795.1. Lineage (NCBI taxonomy): Eukaryota > Metazoa > Chordata > Ceratodontiformes > Protopteridae > Protopterus > Protopterus annectens. Next base: position 1,264,285,425 of record NC_056741.1, on the reverse strand, counting down.
CTTTGTCTATTGTAGTCCCTTTTGTGTGTAATTTGTAATTTTGAGAACAAATTTTTTGTGTCTACTCAATGGTGCTCCTAACTGAGCCCTGGTAATGGAAGCAAAGGAAAGACATTGAAGTAGTTGAGTGAAGGTCATTGAAGTCTTGCATCTAATGTTCTGCTGCCAGGCCTCTGGCTGGATCTGCTCTACCGGAGCCTTCTGCTTGCTCCTTTACCTGCCACTGGCTTCTCCTCCTGCCCCTCTGGGATCTGTCCGAGTCTGGTGCTGACCAATTTAGTTGGCCAGTTGGCCAGCGATCTGTCTGTTGTAATTCTTTTACTAGTCCCCCAGTTTTGTTGTTTGGCACAGATTTTGCCAAACTTCTTTTAGATTTACTGAGAAGCAGGAACCAAATTTTTTTGTTTTTCCATTTTTCCCAGGGAGCATTAGAGAGTTTAGTCTGGTAGTGATTGTATCTTTAACCAGGCATGCTTAAACCAGGTGTGCCAAATAGCAGCCTAACCATGAAGTTTCCAGTGGACTCCAGCAGTGCATCATAAAACTGCTACTAACCTTGCTGACTACATATGTACCAGATAAAAAAAGGATTTCCCTGCCTGGTGTCTGGTTCAAGGAAAGATCCTGAAAGGATCCTGATCAAAATACTCTGTACTGTATCATATCAAATTGACAATTCAATGCCCTCATGTCAGAGTCCTAGTGGAAAATTCTTCTTCCCCATCCTAGGAAAGAGTTGCAGAAGTATATAGGCTCTCAGATTCTGCATCTTTTCCTTTTGGGCCCTGAGAAATAGTATCTTTGTCTTGGGAGGGCCTTGAACAGTGGTAAATAGACTGAGGGACCCAATCTGTGAGGCATATGCCAGGCTTGGCAGGAGCCGGAGGGGTGAGAATCAGGGGCTGTACGGGCTATCATTGTGTACACATCACCACAACATTCAAAACAGGAAACACAGCAGGCAGGTACTCATCAATAAATGTAAAACAAATGTAATCTCTTTCTAGCCAGGAGAGAAAATTCTAACCCTGCCATTGAAAATGCTCTCTCATAAAGTAGAGTGTAGTGGGGTCTCAGAAAAAAAGAGCTGCTTCAGGTCAAGCTCTCTCAAACCAGATTCTTCCAGAATCCTCGAGGGGCGGTGAGTTAAGCCTCCTGAATCCTCAGAATCACACAGATCAGAATCCAGACTCTCATGATAAGGTTCCACAGGAGGCTCCATCCTGGGCATTTGTTTTGTCTGATGTGAGTTGAGAGCTCCTGGTGAGGCTGTGAACTCTAATCTTAAGAGGTGAGATCCTCTGCCTGCACAAGGCTGGAGAACTATAAGAAAAGAAGGTGATCTCTAGGAGGCTAGGAAGAAGGTTAGCAAGTAGTCTTTAGCTAGCCCTGGAAGCTAGCAAAAGCTTTAGCCCTAGATGTCTAAGGCACTAATGCTGCACCACGTGGCAGTCCAGTTGCCAATGGTGTCGACATTGGAGTGTCACTGGTTTCAGTATTCCTGGTTTCCCAGTTAATCTCAGCCAGAGTTCCTCCAGTCATGGGTGGTGGGGTTACTGGTGGTTTGCGGTGGTGGTGGGTTGAGTGGATACCAAGGTCGAACGCTAAGACACTCACTTGGGGCCTAACTGTGTTCTCACGGTCATTCAACCGGTGGGCGAGAGTGTCGAGTTTTTTTCCTTCCTTTTCCGTTCAAATTCCAAGTCGGAGTCTCTGTCGGCATCTCTTATCTACCAGTCTTAAAGAAAATCCGTAGGGAACTCCTCAACCCCGACAGCCGCGTAAGCCGGGTTGAAAGAGAAGGAAGCACTTGAACAACAGGCGACGCCGCCGTGGTCTGGGCCTGCAGGGGGGAGGCAGTAAGAGTGGAGAGGTTATTGTTTATTTAGAGTTAAAATTACAAACTTTATCTTTATTTATTTTATCTGACAAGGCCGAGGTAAGAAAGTGCCAGCTGGAAGTTCTTGTTAGCTGAATCACAGGATCTGGACCGAGGATCACTTGCTAATAGCTTGCTGAACTGCTTCTGCTGCGGCAAAGATCGAGGAAGAAAAGGAAATGGCATGCTGAGCACCTCGGATTTATCTGACATCGTAGGCGGGCGCTACGGATTTGAAGCAGTGGCCAGACCGGTGACTTTTCGAACCGACGATCAGTTGCCTGAGGCAGGACAACCCATATGTTATGACGGCAGATGCATCCTTGAAGCACATCTTTGGTGTTATCCACAGTATACCCCTTCCATTTCTTGGCTTTCCCTGGCCTACCTGTTGACACACCTCTTTCCATGATGTCTGACACCTAACAGATGCCACTGTCCTCCAATGAGCTGCACTACTTTCATACATACCCCCTTGTGATGTCACCTATCTCCTACTCTGTTCCTCCCCATATCCTACTCCTACACTCCACTGACTGTGCTCATTTGCTATGTAAAAGTGTGATTCACTATCCTAACACTCATTTACATAGGATTGCCTACTAATACTTGGTTACATGTCTTAGACAGGGCTTCTCCCCTTAGCAACCCCTATTCGGTGGCCATGTTGTCTTCAGCCTGCTATTCCCTTACATTGAAATGTGACAATTTTCATAAATTCCATGGTTGTCGCTTTTATTGCCTTATTTTATTATTTTTATAGTGCACCCCGTTTGCACAGCCCTGCGCTACGTTTAAACATCGGAAATCACCAGAAAAAAAATTATTTTAATTTTGCATCAGGGAAACTTTCCAATGGCCACAGGCATGCTTCCTCAACCATATGCAACCTTTATTTGGAGCTGGCAAGGCTCCATTGTGCTATTTGCAGAAAGGTACTCGGTTGTCAACTGAGTACATTTCTGCAGCAAACACGTCTCCTACTCGGACAGGTTTCTGCTTCCTGGATTGCAAATTTACCTCATTTGCATGCCTTTCGGCTGCAAGTGAGGTAATTTGCATATCACAGCCCTCTCCGTGTAGGAGACATGTTAGGAGCTCTCTTACACACACCTACAGGCTGTTCGTGGATCGCTCGTCGGACATGATGGCTGCATGGAGTCTTACTCTACTCATAGACTCCATGCAAGCCATCGTGAATCCAGCCCATAGTTGCGTCGGCCTCCAGGTGGAAGCATGACAAAGAATTTTTAATACTTGGTGCTCATTAAAAATTTAAACAAAAGGCAAACAAGGAAGCCCTATTTCAGGAACCATGGTCTGGCAGTGGCCCGATTAAGTGACTTCTTGCTGACACCACTAGACAACCAACCTCATCTGTTAGGAAACAAACAGCCTGCCTGCCTCAGCCCTCAAATGAAACTCCTCAGCCACACTTCAACACTGACTGTGGTCAGCCTAATGGCATGAGTTATATACATCTCTGAGATCTGGCATAGCCATGAAACAGTGCTCCTAAGTGTGCCTCATATCTATGTTGACAACACTTATGGTGCTGTTCATAAATGTATCCTAAGGGTGGCCTGCTATTCAGGTCAACACCTCAAGGGCATGAAAAAGAAATCACTACCAGCCATTCATGTAATGTTTTACTATCCTCAGCTCTCACTGTGAAGGACACAAAGGAGGCATAGAAATTCACATTTTTTTTTACTCACTCCACAGAACACAAAGTGGAAGGCACCTAAATTAGCCAGATACGATTTGTCATCCCAGATGTACCAGGAATGCCACTGGGCCAATATCTAGGGAGGTGATGAAAACAGAGAGGTCACACACTTTCAAGGGGATTACCACACTTGTGACTCCCGATTTCACCTGTCCCTTACCACAGGTTGGGGACAATTTCCTTGCATCTCTCCTAGTGATACAAAAATATCCAATCAAGTTGACAAAGGAGCAATATATGATTATTATATTCTCTATTCTAAGAATTTCTAGGCTAAAATGTCCCTCTGTCTCCCCTGGCATGTTACCCATCTGGAGATTCAGATGAGAAAGGAGGTGAAACAGGTTCTCACAAAAGATCCATTCAGTGTGCCTTTCAGACTAACAGCAGCAAGAATACTTTCAAAACAGCCACGACTAAAATTAAACCTAGTAGTCTAAACACCTTATTCCCTAAAACAAAGGTACTTAGACATGGCCAGCCTAATTAAAATCTTTCACATCTATGAAGATGAGACAAGATGTATTCCCTGGATTTCCAGGGCATTAAATGACACACGAAGATGACCAGGGACTCAAAAAGACTTTTCACTTCAAAATAAATGCTGGTAAGAACCAAATTAGGGCCCTACCATTTAGTCTCACTGCAGCCTTCTGGATATTCATCAAATGCATGATAGTACTGATGGCTTGTCTCTACTTACAGAGTATAAGAGAGGTCCCATAAATGGACAACTGTCCTCTTGTGCTACATGCTAAGGACAGCCTTTGGCACAGTGATTTCCTGCCCTGGCTACTTCTCTGAGTAGGGATCACAATTAACCAGGTGAAATGATATGCTGCATTAATTACAGAAACTACAAAGAAACAAGTCTGATACACCTCCTTGTACTTAAGGACAGAAATAAATGGAAGACACTCCTATCCCTGACCTCATCCAAATGAGATACCAACATGTTAGCCATTAGGAACAGAGGTTTATGTCAGCAACACCAGTTGCAGTTCCCTACATCTAGATACATATAAACATTCGGTAACTACCACTTCAATCCTAGTGGTCTAAAGGGACTCCCAGGAGCTGTTAATCAGATTATGTGCAGTAGTTACAAAAGTCAGCTATGATGTTAGGAGTTGAACAAACCTCTCCAGGCCAGCCCATTTAATATTCCCAAACTTACAGCTAGCAGCACTTCAGATTCCTCTGCCTGCCGTAGGCTAAAAGACAGATCAACAGAAAAATGGCAGAGGAATGTGCTTTTACCACATATTATTTATTTTGTTGCTTCCCCTCCTGGCAGCTGGCAATCATCTGCCACCAGCTTCTGTCCTCATTCACTGGGTCTACTGGACCAGTAATGCCTCCCTCAGGAATAAGCATAGCCTAAAACCAGGCCCAATGAGGAGACTGACGCAGCTGCATCACACCGCTGCTAGGTAGTGTACCCTCACCCCCTTCCAAACTTGCAAGCACTGCAGTTGCTGCCTACTAGAGGTGCATGCAAGCTTCCACTTATGTGCAACCTCCTGACAAAGCAGTCCTCCACCTGCAGCATGGAGCCTGTCCAGCTTTAATGCCGCTACTGCAGCAAGCCTACGCAGGATGGGCAAGTTGGTGTCTGACTCTTCTTCCCCATTCCAGTCCCTCCACAGCCTGTTTCACTAGTTGAACTTGGGTTGTCTGGGGTGCAGTAAGGGCTTTATCCATCTGCAGCACAGAGCTGGACCTTTGTAGGCATTATTCTTAACGATCGACATTATGGAGTTACCATATTGGGTGGCAATGACAGTAAAGAACTGAGTAAAGTCAACTCACCATTTTCCGGTTACCATAGCTATCCCACCACCCAGAAACAACAGTCTGTCAAGGAACATGAATGATTTCTTGGAGCATGCAATTTGAGATGTGTGCAGCACCTCATTACACCACTGCACCACCAATAAGAGCAACATGAAGAAGAATCACCCAGGATAATACTAGTTTACTCTGCATGTACCCTACAATTTTTTTTTCTGTTTGGAATGAGGAGAACAGTTTTTCCTAGAGGCCAAAGTGCCTCTCTGATATCTTTAAAATGTCACTAAACCTGGGACCTCTAGGAGAAAATGTGGGCAAACTAGACACCAAATCATCACCATCCTTTATCTGAACATCAGAGTGGCAAGTTCATCTGGGTTGACACACAGTTACACTCCTGGTAAACTTCCCATGTTTGAAGATGAAAACACACAGCACAGATCCTTGAGCCACTCCTGAGGGGGTAAGGTATAATCCTTTGCAAATCCCGACTCAGAGCAAGATATAAAGCACCCCCCTGTATCAGACTACTCAATATACCTACACCTAACGTTAGTCTACAGTAGTTATCAGTCCCATGGACTTTGGTGTTGTCCATGCCAGCTGTGTCAGCACTACAGCCAAAGCATGCCCTACAGAAACAAAGCAAGTGTTGGGCAGCCAACAGAAGAGTAAAAGGAGTCAACATTGATACTTGAGCAAGGATTAGTGCTGAGGCAGATATACCAGACTGCATACCAGGCAATTTAGAGGCTGTTTAGAACCAACAGAAAGAGGTCTAACACCTGGAGTGGCTGGAAGCCCTGAATTCAAACAAGCAAACAAGATGGCATTCTGGTATCTGCAATGCAGTATTCAATGACCCCTGAAGTTTAGCCAATCCTGACGAGAAAGCAGCACACGTATGTCAGATCCACCGTCATGATTGACATTCTGACAGAGGAAATCAAAGTTGCCTGCCTTTGTTGAACATCATGAACAGCCCTGGCCAGTTCAACATAATAAGTAAACTAGGATGCTGTATGACCACTGAACTGTAGGGGAGAACTCAAGGTGCCTTGAGCCCAGGTATGGACAGGAAAGGCTTTAAATGCTTCCCCTGACACCTGGGAGCAGGAAAAGCAAGTAGGGACTACTCTACAATAGCTTGGATATCGGTTCCTGCAAAAAAGGCACGACTAAGGTTAACTTATTATAACAGAATTATACTACAAAGTGACATGATTAATAGACTTTGCTAACTTAACAAAGGAAAACGACTTCTATAAATAGAGAAAAGGCCTAGATTCAGTGGAGAACAGAAATCATAGCTCTCACTTTTTATTGGCAGAATCAGGGATAGAATCAAAAATAACGTGGGACAAACATCCCAAATAAGGGTAATTCTGAAAACATTAGTAGTAGTTGTGTCTTTCGGCGTATCCCGGGTTAGGGGTCACGACAGCAGACCTCCGGTCTGCTAATGATTGGCAGTGGATTTTTACGTGCCGAGTTACCAGCCCTGATGCACAACCTTCAGCGAAGGCATGCCCATTCACGCATGCCTCCACACAGAAGACTCTCTAGCTGAGAATCGAACGGGACATCTTGCTGTGAGGCGACAACGCTACCACAGCACCACTACCATTAGTACTACTGACTTCAAATGCTCATGGAATAAGGGGACTTTAACAGTGCTTTCTGAGGTAAAATAAATGCATGCGACTTTAATGACTTGTTGATTTTAAACCATCTCCCTATCTAGAAAAATAGAAAGTTTAGGAGAGACAGATTTCAATTCTGAGCTACAATTAGGGGTGTTCCTGAAAAGCAGGAACAGATGAGAGAAATGACATAAAGGAGAGAGAGGCAAAGATGAAGGGTGTGATCCCTCCCACCAACATGAAGAAACAAACCAGAGACCAAGGTAGAGAATCTTCCTAAGAAATCACCTAAACCTTGCTTAAAGAAGCAAGCAGCAGCTTTCTTTACAGAAACCTTATTAAATCTGGCACAAGTAACATAACACTGAAAGATTTGCAAGGACTTTCACAGTACACACATTCTAAACACTGCTGGCATGAAAAAATCTGACTGCTGAAGTGGTAAGAATTAGGAAAATAAATCAAAAATAATTAAGGGCAGTTAAATCCTAATCAATAAAAAATGGAAGGAAGCAACAGTGAACAAATTCACCAAAAACAACTGAAGGAATAAAGACTTCAGTGAAAACCAAGGCAGAAATGCCCTAATGGGAGAAGAAAGTGTATTAACCAGAAAAAAAAAAACTTCACTAAAGGCCAAAAAAGAGACAAAGGTTGTCAACCTATATTCATTACACCTGAGAAGAAAAAGGAAAAGTATACAAACTATATAACAAAAAGCAACCTGTGGTCACTGGAATCCAAATAAATGGGTTACTGGCAAGAGAATGGAAAAGGGGACGAGAGATGTACATCACCTATACTGTCTGAAAACTGACGTTTCCTGCATCTACACATTTCTCCACATTTTTATTCTATTATTCTACTTTCTCAAACAGTCCCTTATTTACAAGTCAAGATCTGTTATTATTCCTTATTCTACTAGCATTTAATCTAATCATTCTTACACATTTCCTTGTCTTGCTAACAAATATAATTTACATTGTACCATATATTTCTCATTTACTAACAACTTTTTCACTTAGTTTCAATGTATACATCATTTGCTTACATTAGTTATTAGCTCCAAATGTAGACAACGGTTGTAGGATTCAATAAGGAAGTAACAGACAATCAATGGTAAATAATAAGCATTTTTGTTCCCTTATTAACAATGTGAAACGTCATTGGATTAAATACAACTAAATACCACCCCCCTTCCAAGGAGATCGTCAAGATTATGGGACAAGGTGACATCATTCTAACACTATCCCACAGAAGCCGAACAAACTCAGCAAGGTAAAATAAACCAAACCTAAAAAACTAAGGAAAAAGAAAAGGTAATGATCCAAGACCACAAAAACCCACCTTTATTTTATAAAATATAAATTATTAAGCAATTTCATCCCACTATACGGAGGCTTCATCAGAATAGTAAAACTGCAGCCTGAGAAGGTATTACAGACTGAGCAACTACCTGCCAGCCTCAGTCCTAGACTGAAGCAACAAACGTTTACCCCCGGTGATGCCAGGGTAGAGAAATTTAAAATACATTTTTCTACAGCAAAGTCTGGACTGTGAAACTGCCTTTGTAAGATGACATAACTGTACGCTGTTCAAAGGGTGGCACTTTTGTCTAATTTTAATCTTAAATCAGACCAGGGAAAATGTATAGTTAAGCTGAAGGAATAAAAATATTTTAAAGCCTGTAACTTCATCTGGCTGGAAAATGCACTGTCAGACATGTTTCTGAATTAACTGTTTGCCTGCAATTGCATGGGAAGTTATAAAAGAGATGCAGTCTCTTAAATTTAAAGTTGCAAAATGAGCCAGATTCAAGCAGTTAGTAGCAGTTTCTAAAATCCTGTATTCACAGCAGCTGTTTCTTCTGTATGCAATGAAAAATGATGTACTTGCCTCTAGTTCCTGAGAGAAAAAGACAATAAGCTAAAATATTTATGTTGTGCTGAAAATGTGAAAACTAAGGCCTGCTTAGGCGTTGTTGCGGAAACATCTATGTAAAATGCTATACTATAATTCACCTGTACAGTTTGCTAGTAACTAAGAAGTTAGGGCTTCAGTAATCGAGATAAAAGTCAGAGTATTTACCTGTTTTAAGTATTATATGCAATTATTTTCTTTCACTGTGCAAATGCATTAACCTCTGCATATTTAATTTGTATCAGCACTGTCCTAACTTTTTTGTTTTCTAAATTAAGTTGTATTTATTCATTTTTAACGATATTGTGGCTGGTACACATTTATGAATTATTTATTATCCAAGGACAGGACATTACTTAGCACTGTAGGTTGGCAAGTTTCTGGTATTCACCTCTAATTGGCCAGAATTCTTTACAGTTTATTTTGCATTTTTATTTTTGGGGTACTGATCAACAGCAACATGGTAGTTGGTGGCTTTCTAGACCAATAATCAAGAGTGATAGCAGCACCTCATTGCCAGGATCAAAGCTGTGTGGAATTTTAAGAATTCTACCAGTCTTCTGTTTATTTATTTATTGTGCATGCATGCTTATTAATAATTTATTTTGAAAGACAAGATACTATGGGTAAGGGGGCTGGAAAACAAATTTACAGAGAGAGTTGTGTGAAACAGTACTGAAGTGCTAGGTCAAAAATTCAGCTCATTAAGTGATCACAGCAGAATCCTAGTCTGGATGTCAATACCCAGGATAGCAGCACATACTCCCCTTGCATGCTGTTGAGGCCAGAATGCATTTGGTGAGTTTAGTGAATCAGATCTGAACACATCTTTTCTAGTTTAACCTGTCTGGTGGTACTATTCAAGAGTCCATTCCTCTGTTAGCCATCATAACCTATGGGAGTAAATCCAAGGACTGTAGCCACAGTCTCATATGTATCTGGTGTGGTATCTGGCTGGCAGTGGTGGGAATCAAACCCACAGTCAGTACAAGAATGGTCACCAGGATCCCATGGGGACTAACTGGAGACTGATGTATACAACCTTCTGTAGCAACTTTGGCCATGAAGAACAACTGGTATGCAATAATACCGTCTTTGCTAAAATGATAAAGGATGATTAACAAATATGGCCTGCAACTTTAATGTCCTTTTTGCTGAAGTAACAGCCATTAAAGACCAAGTCTTCCAAGCAAAACACTTTATGTTAGATTCAGAGTGAGAAAGAGTTTTCTCCAGAATAAAATAAAGCCCCTAGGAATGAACAGGAGATACAATAGATAATGCAACTGAAAAATCCATTTCAAGAAAGTTTTGCATGCCTTAAGAGAATCCAGAGACGCAAAATTTACTCCATGGGGAAATTAATAATGATAGCCAGATGAACGCCTTCCAAGGAAAAAACTTAGCCCTGGGTCACAAATATGGAAAAGATAATCCAGAATTCTATGGGCTGGTACTAAGAATAGGTCCATTTCCATCAGCTGAGATGGACTGCACAGATCAGAGCCATCTGTTATGGTAAATTGTTCCTACCAGCAAGTCTCTTGGCAGAAGTTAGGATTTGGACCATCCTGGATGAGTAAGAAATATCTCTTCCCATCACTGTAATTGAAGAAATCATGTGTTAACTTCTGGAAGTGAAGGTCTGGGTGATGCTGGCTGGGTCAGAAATAAGATTTTGGAGGGCTGCAGGAGGCAATGCCTCAAGGGAAAAAGGAGTGGGAACCAAACTTGATGGGTCAGAAAGGGGTTATAAGAATGACTGGCTTTGTCTGTTTTGGCCTCCTAGGAGTTCTGGGATAAGTGGCAACAGGAAAGGTGTGAGGACATCTTGTGGTCACTTCTGGAGGACTGCATTTCAAGGAAATCAAGGAAGGAATAAAGGGAAAGTAGTTGCTGTATTTCTAGTGGGAAAGGGATGGAAAAAGGTCCCTATAAAGGTTTTCCCCAGCAATGAGAAAAGGGTCTGAGCTACTGGCAGACTGAGATTACTGCAGCATCAGAAAACAATGGCTGAGCCCATATGCAAGACAACTGGCTAGACCTAGGATAAGGGCAGCAATTAGAAAGCAGTCGCAGGCAAAATCACACTCCCATGCTCTCATGATCTCCTGAAAAGGCAGACGTAGGTCCAACTCCATTTGTTTATAGAACAAACCTCTGCCATCTTATTACATTGGGTGGCAACTGCACAAGGCAGAGATTACTGAAATGCCTTAAAGGTCAGTACAGCCCTCACTTCTATTATACTAATGTGCAAACTGGACTCTTGGTTGACCCATTCAAAAAGTGTTATACTGGAGTTTACCATTACTCCTACATTCAAGTGCTTTTTACTATTACCTAACATGAAATATGTCCAGTCAGTGTATTGCAGAAAGACCACATGGAGACTTTTCTATGTTTTTTTCAGTAGGGGATGCTTCAGAAAGGAGCTACTCTAAAAATACTACAGCTGACCTGTCTGTGCATATTCACTGTGCACGGAAGGCAAACATCTTCATTCATATGGAAGAAGAAAAAAATAAACAGTGTGTGAGAACCTCTTGATCAAGGCATAAAGACAGAGTACATACTCTGAAAAATACCCTTTCTTTGAGAATATCAAGGACACGGTCTTCCAGAATGATAGTTCTAAAACATACATGGCTGAAGGGATCACAAGTACAAGCTTTCCATGACAAAACATAAGCTCTAAACATTACACTGTTCAAACATTTATTCCTCTAATTTAAATCGTAAATCCCACCAGAGAAAAGAACGTATGGTTAAACTGAATAATTTTACAGTTAAGTCCTGAAAACCTTACCAAAAAAAAAAAAAAAAAAAAAACATAAGTGCCCATCCTCCATCATGAAAATGAAAAACAAAGAAAATGAACTTTGTCAGCAACAAAAAAATTTAATTCTGAAAAAGAAAAAGGGAAAAAGTTGTCTAAAACGTGAAAGGACTACAGATGCTGTCCAAAAGCAGTTTGGCCATGTACAGATCTGTAGCAGGCAGGGATAAAGCTCAAGCTATGCTACAGATGACTCGTTAAATCAGCAGCATGGGAAGCTGGAAGAGCCAGGCAAAGAAGGGTAGGAGTAAGTGGCTGACAATAACTTGCCCTTCCTGGGAGGATGGGGCCAGTTCAGACACTACCCTGCTGACATCTAGAGGAGTTTGAGGTATGCGGCAGGCAACAGGATGGACTAGAGTGACATTTATGTAATAAGAAGCAAGGGAAATAGCATGTGTGACTACACATCACAGCCATGATAGGGAGCAGGTCAAGGGGGTGAGTGCCTCACACATATGACAACTTTCTGCTAGCGCCTTACTCTCCTCTAAGGGAAACAAAGGGGCCATTAGGGTCTCACTCTGATCAAGAAACTAATGGGTTGTAGAGCTCTGGCCTTGGTCAAGTACTGGAAGGGACTAATCTCACTCTGAGAAGGAATAAATGAAGTGGGAGGGTTTGATGGTAAGTGGGGCTAAAAAATAGTTCTGTCAGTTATAAGTATTAAACTCTGGTTCATGTACGACTGTAAGCCTTTTGCACTGATGATGAATAAGCTGGTCTTAGGATTTATACAAAGTAAAATTAATGATTATCTTGCAATTAAGGAAACAAGAGAATTCAGGTAATTAAAATGAAGCTCTGAAAGAATGGGTAAATGGTTTCTGAAGGATGGGTCAGAAGTTGTTTGGAGTACTGAAGCTCTGAAGTGGGAAGCCTTCACTTAGGGCAGAAATGTCAGGAACCAAGCAAGATTACTCAGAAAGGGGCAGCGGAATCAGGTTAGCTGACTGCTGCTAGGCATGGGAAAGAAGTCAAGATCAGTCTAACAGGGGAAGGAATACAGGAATCCACAAAGCCAAAGATTTGCAAATGTGCTCCTTGCAGAATGGCCAAGAGAACAGAAATTCTGGTATTTTGCAATGACTACAGATGCTCTGAATATTCTGAAAACAACCTGAAAAGTGATCATTCACAAGGGAGGAGAAGGCCTTATTCAACAGGTCTACTAGGGCAATGTACATGGACAGACATTCCCATCACATGGTCTACTGATAATAGCATCCATTACAGAACAGTTAACTCCATTAAACTGTTTTTATTCGAGAGAGACTGAGTCTAGCGATAAATATCATAAAGAACTAATTAGTCAAAGACAACTCACCATATCTTGTGGTCCAGAGCCAAGAATCAGTTAACAGTCTGCTTAACCAAGAAAGGAACTTCATCCGTTCTTGTACTAAAAGTGCTACAGCCATGAGACTGGCACTCAGATTAAAATAGGGGAAGAAGATTTTCAGGTCAAACTATTTTAAACTGTATAGCAGCTGTGTGCCTGACAATTTAACATATTTATTTTTTGTGCACTCGGAGCTAATGGTTCTGTGAAATGTAAGGCATATGGACTGACTGGTGGAGGGAAGAACAGAGTATTTTCTGAAGGAGACTGTGCCCAGTCTGGACTGCTTTACAAGGGTTTGCAGTCTGCAGTTTATACAGAAGATCATGAAGGAAAACGTCTTCTCTTTAAAGGTACTTTTGCTTTGCACAAGTACTGAGTGGGACTCACTACCTGCAGTCAAATCATTCATGGCTATTGCAGCTTGGAGGAAGGGTGACAGACGAACAGCTATGCAAAGACAAGGTTAAACCACTATGAACTTAAGGGTAAACATATCCATTCTTACAAATTATCCAAATAATGAGCACAATGCAATCTCAACACTTATTAAAGAGCGCACATCTGTGAACTGAAAATAACTCATACTGCTGAGTAACTGTACTGGAATAACCAGATCAAGACATACAGCTACTGAAAAGATTTCATTGGACAATATCTGGCCTCATTTAAAGCCTTTTTAGACTCTGACAAACAGCCAGTTATCTAGAAAAAAGAAAACCTCTTATGTTCTTTAGTTGAAATGAGGAAGATAAGTATGCTTTACAATCCTGCTTCAGCAGCTCATCTAAGGGACGCTAGAAGAACGGCAACAGGAATATTCTTAAGTTAACATCATGGTAAATGCCACGTGATGGATGGAGGCACAGGCATTAAGCCGCAGTCAGTCTGTCAGCTACAGCCAATACAGTCCCATTCCAACATGAAACAGGATAGGAATACCAAGGGAAGTCTTCTAACTGCAGAAATGACTATGACTCTACCTCCAAAAATCTTACAGAAGAAGGAACTGGACAAGAGGAACTAAAAACGCAGAAGCGACCCTGTATTTGTTTTCATAAAAATGCACAAAAAATAATGATAAAATGAAAAAAAAAAACTAACACTGAAGACTGACATTAGTTCAGCTTCTTGGCTGCTACAGAATCTCAAGTAATCTTATGTAATTCACTACAAAAATTATTCTGAAAGCATGAAGAGCAGACTTCCCATTTCTGAGTGCTGTGCCTGTGAAGTGCAATGTATATAAAAGTGCTACAAAGTTCTGAAACTGAGAACTCTAACCCAGACACTAGCAAAATAAATTTATTCTGTTCAAGTGCCACAACATCCTTAACAAGGACCATCTGTACCACTCTAAAAGTAGGAACATTATTAGCATGCCTAACAAGTCCAGAGTAACCCACATTTGTAAGGATCTACCTGAAGTCACAGCTGGCAAATGGGAGTATCGAAGAGTGTCAGTAATTTGATGGACACCATTATGTTTTGCTTACAAACTGCTGAACTAGCTTTAAAAGAATTGTAATGCCTACAGGACGATGTTTAGGTAATGCCTGTAGGAAAATGTTCAGGTAGTTGTAATTCATTGTCTTCTTGACCACAACACCATTGCTGTGTTTTATTTATTTGATATTTGATTACCGGGAAAGTCCAACTGGGTGGAAACCCATTTTCAGCAGAGGCCTGGGGAGAAAAGCTACAAATTATTACAGAACATTTTAAGAACAATAATTTTACAGTCTTAAAAACATAAAACAAAAACATCTGCAATTTAAATAATTATAATAAATTAAGACATATAATAAATTAGACATGGTATAAAAACATTGGTTAAGCCTGCACCTGTTGCCATTGCGATTCCGGATACTGGCTAAGGCTCTTACCACCCCTATAGTGCCTTTTTTATGCAAGGTTCAAATGACAAATTCACCACAGTAACAGGTACAAGCAAGCAAAATCTGAGGGTAATGCTACGCAATGCTAGAATTCACTCTAGGCACTCTTTAAAATGGCGAACATCGACAACTGTGCAGTGACAGAGACCTGGTTCAAGGCTCCAGAGATACCCCTGCATTGCCAGGCTATAATTCATACCACACCTTTTGGCCATCTAACCTGGACCAGAACACTAAAGATGGAGGCTTGTCCATATTCATTAAGAATATCCACACCTCCAGGCTAGCTGCTCAGCATAATGCATCAGAGATTATCCAAGTGCAACTAACTCCGAGTAAGACCGCAGTCCAAACTGTAACTTGCTACAGATGCCCCAGGATTCCCACTCCTCATTTCTTGATACACTGGAGAATATTAGGGTACAACCCAACACCCTAATAATGGGCAATTTCAACTACCCCACCATTAACTGGGAAAACTACTTGTGTACCAAGTCTTTTGCTCAACGTTTTCTGGAATTCATAAATTCAAATGCCTTGGATCAACTTATCCACATCCCCACCAGGGGCAGCAATATCCTAGACATGGTCATTACCAACAACATGGGCGACTGGTGTTCCACACCAGAGGTCAATTCCTCGTTGGTCAGATCTGACCACAAGCTAATCAGCCTAGACAGCCACATCCCACCCCCACCCCCCATTAGGGAAACCACTCTAAAAAATTTCTCCGAAGCCAACTTCACGACACCCATGCGGACGGACAATAGAGATATGACTGCTACACAAATGCACTTTATAAGCACTTACACGAGTGCATGGATCATGCTGTCCCTAACACAACCAAGATGCTATCCTTCAGAAAAAGGACGCCAATCTGGTGGTCCCCTGCCATAAACAAACTCTACAACAGAAGAAAGAAACTGTTGCAAAATCCCATGACTGGAAGAACACCCTGGTCAGCCTCAGTAAGAAGCTGAGATCCCTCATAAAATCCTCCAAAGCTAGTTATGAAAACAAAATCGCCACTGATTCTAAAGACAACTATAAAGCATTCTATAGCTATGTCAAGAATCTCAATTGCAACACTCAGATCTGCTCTGAGTTACAGCACAATGGCACTAAATATACAGAGTCTTGGACACCACGTAGGTATAAAAATACTTTATAGTTTCCACAAAACACAAAGAATGAGCGCTTTCGTCTAATGACTAGACTTCATCAGATAAAAGCACTGGTACAAATTATATACATAAAATCTCTTTAAGTTAATTACACTCAATTAATATTTAAAGAAACGTATTTAAAAACCTAATACTACCCTATGTGAATAAAGCATGTGTTACTAAAAAGAACTTGGTCATATTTTTCTTATATGCATTTCTACACAATGTAGTATCTTGTACAATAACAAAGTAACAAAATAATTAATATTTTAATCAAATAATCTATTTTATATATAAAAATATATTTACAGGTGTGTATGTTGCTACTGAGTAAATATATGCAAATTATGTTAAAAACGGATGGCAGAGAGTACATTCTAATTTAACTAAGGAAGAAAATAGTTTGTTATACCAACTGCAGACACAATCTACTCTGCGAATTATGAAACCTGACAAAGGAGGAGGGGTTATTATTTAGAACGTAGAAGATTATTAATAACGTTATCACTAATATTTTATTAGATAGTGTTATATATACCCCTGTCTCCATTAACCAGATACACATAACTTACAGCAGAATAGATTCACTACTTGAAGAATACCAACTAGAAAATAGAATAGATTCCAAGACATACAATTTCTTAAAACAACTGCATCCAAACATTCCTAACATTTTTGGAGTACCTAAGGTGCATAAATCTTTACAAGCACCCCCTTTTAGACCGATAGTATCTGCAAGGAATTCTAAAACACATCCGTTGGCTGTATATGTAGATAAACATATTGAGATTATTAATCAAACTCCCCATTTCATCAAAGATTCATGGGAATTTTTGAGTAAAATGACCCAAGATCTGTGGAGTACGGATTGTATCTTTCTTACTATTGACGTGAAGGACCTGTTTACTTGTATTCCTAGAAGAGAAGGATTTGAATACTTTAGTGATTGTATTTTTAAACATTCCACCTTATCTAGGGACAGTATTCTTTTGGTGTTAGAACTTGTAGAGATAATATTGGATTCAAACTACATTCATTTCCAAGGAGAGTTTTATCAACAGATTAGCGGTATTGCTATGGGAGCCACCTGTGCTCCCACTTACGCTAATATTGTATTATTAGAATGGGAAAACAAGTATGTCTTTCCCTCCGTTTTTTACAGCCACATCAAACTGTATTTGAGATTTCTGGATGACATTTTTGTGTTATGGGATGGATCTAAGCAAGAACTAAATCTTTTTATGGAATATATAAACTCATGTACACATTTTTTCTCTTTTACACACTCATACCACGAATACAGCATTAATTATTTAGATGTTACTATTTCAAAGACCTCTACAGGTTTTAAATCAAACATTTATAGGAAGCCCACTTGGTGCAACAGTTTTTTGCACTATAGTAGTCATCACCCGTTAGCACAAAAGAAAAGCTTGATTAAAGGTCAAGCAGTCAGGATAGCCAGGATGACTTCTGATTTTTGTGATTTAGAACGGGAAATGACCTTCCTGGGTAAATGTTTTATTGAGAGAGAATATCCTTTAGAAATGGTTACTGAGATTCTAAAGTTATAAAAAAATGGGGTATTAAATATAAAGCCTTATTAGGGCAACCACTTCAGATCTCTCAAGCAGTTAAGTTGGAAAGGAACAAATATAATGCAGCATGTATTATTCAGTACAATACGTTTTCAGAGTCATTTTTAGATATTATCAAAAATAATTGGAATTTAATGAAAATTGATAAGGGGATACATCAGTTAGTGGGGGAGCAACCTATTTTTACATACAAGGTGGGAATTAATTTTAAGAGGACTTTTGAAAAAGGAAACAAGGAATTTATTCAGTATAAGGCTACTATTTCTTGTGGAGCATGTAGTGTTTGTGCATACATATTTAGTGAGGCAAGTGTTACACTAAACAATAGTTTGCAAAATGTGGTGAGATTTATTAAAGGTAATTGTAGGTCTAAAATGTTGGTTTACATGGCTTTATGCACTTCTTGTAGTGCATACTACAAAGGTAAAACTGAAAGGGCATTTAAGGACCGTATTTATGAACACCTATACGACATCAGGACCCACAAAGAAACTAGTGCTTTGTACAAACACAGTGTAACTTGCCCTTCTACATTCACAAGATTTAAATTCGGTATTATTGATTTAGTTCAAAGGGATTTTCCTAAGGGAGGGGGTGACATAAAAAATGTTTTGCTACACAAGGAATTGTTATGGCAGCTTAGGTGTAAATCAAACACCCCACCTGGTTTAAATGATTATATCAGTATTAAACCTGTACTGTACAAAAAAGCTGAAAATGTTTAAACAATGTATATACATACACACCTGTAAATATATTTTTATATATAAAATAGATTTGATTAAAATATTAATTATTTTGTTACTTTGTTATTGTACAAGATACTACATTGTGTAGAAATGCATATAAGAAAAATATGACCAAGTTCTTTTTAGTAACACATGCTTTATTCACATAGGGTAGTATCAGGTTTTTAAATATGTTTCTTTAAATATTAATTGAGTGTAATTAACTTAATGAGATTTTATGTATATAAGTTGCAATTTGTACCAGTGCTTTTATCTGATGAAGTCTAGTCATTAGACGAAAGCGCTCATTCTTTGTGTTTTGTGGAAACTATAAAATATTTTTATACCTACGTGGTGTCCAGGACTTTTTATATTTTATTCGTTGGATTGGTTTGGTTTTATTTATTACAATACTAAATATACAGAACCAACTGATATTGCCAACATCCTGGCAGATAGAAATAAACTAGAAATAAACACACATACCGAAACCGGTAAAGTCAACCGTTTATTTGCTGATCGAACAACTAAGCGCTTTCGCCAAAACAACCAAAGGCTTCTTAAAGAGTTGTTCCAAAATTCTGCCCGTACTGCTTTTATACTAAAGATTTGATTAAAATTAGGCAAGGTTCAAATGACAGATTCACCATCGTAATGGGTACAGGCAAGCAAAACCTGAGGGCAATGCTACTCAATGCTAGAAGTCTAAACCTGAAAATGCACTCACTCGAGGCACTCATTAAAATGGAGAACATCGATATCTGTGCAGTGACTGAGACCTGGTTCAAGGCTCCAGAGAGCACCCCTGCATTACCAGGCTATAATTCATACCACACCTTTCAGGCACCTAACCTGGACCAGAACACTAAAGGCGGAGATGTGTCCATATTCATTAAGGATATCCATACCTCCAGGATAGTTGCTCAGCATAATGCATCCGAGATTATCCAAGTGCAACCAACTCTGGGCAAAACTGTAATCCAAATTGTAGCTTGCTACAGATCCCCCACCATGCCCCAGGATTCCCACTCCTCTTTTCTTGATATACTGGAAAATATTAGGGTTCACCCAAACACCCTAATAATGGGTGATTTCAACTACCCCACCATTAACTGGGAAAACTACTCATGTACAAACTCCTTCGCTCAATGCTTTCTGGAATTCATAAATTCCAATGCCCTAGATCAACTTATCCACAACTCCACCAGGGGCAACAATATCCTAGATCTAGTCATTACCAACATGAGCAACTGGTGTTCCACACCTGAGGTCAGCTCCTCGTTGGTCAGATCCAACCATAAGCTAATCACCCTAGATATCCACATCCAACACCCCCCCCCAATAAGGAAACCACCGTAAAAAATTTCTCCAAAGCCATCTTCATGCTTCTTAAGGCAGAAGTGGAAAACTTCATGACACGCATGCAGATGGACAATACAGTTACGACTGCTGAGTCCTACACAAATGCACTCTATAAGCACTTACACGACTGCATGGATCGTGCTCTAACAGAGCCAAGATGCTATCCTCAAAAAAAAAAAAAAAAAAAGCCAATCTGGTGGTCCCCTGCCATAAACAAACTCTACAACAGAAGAAAGAAACTGTTGCAAGAGAGGGTAAAATCCCATGAGTGGAGGAGCTCCCTGGTCAGCCTCAGTAAGAAGCTGAAATCCCTCAAAAAATCCGCCAAAGCTAGTTACAAAAACAAAATCACCACTGATTCTAAGGACAACCACAAAGCATTCTATAGCAAACAAAAGAATCTCAATGGCAACACCCAGATCTGCTCTGAGGTACAGCACAATGGCACGAAAATTACAGAACCAACTGATATTGCCAACATCCTGGCAGATAGGTTCAGTGCTAACTTTACCCCACCCCCACCCCCTAAAGGGCCCATCTCTACACCGGAAAAATGCAAAGTTCCTGTAATCAGGGATGCACAGGTAAAAACCACACTCTCCAAAGTCAAGAACACAACATCCATGTGACCTGACAACATGCCAGGCGGAGTTCTACATGAACTACAGAATGAACTGGCACCACACCTAAGCACCATGTTCAATCATAGCCTCACTTCAGGCTTTGTGCCCACTGAATGGCGCACAGTGACTGTTATCCCACTCCACAAAGGGGGAGCCACCACAGACCCGGGAAACTACCGCCCATTTAGCCTAATGAGCCTGGTCTGCAAGGCCATGGAACGCATCATTATGGAACTTATAAAAAAAGACATTAGTAATCTCCAAACGCTGGACCCCACCCAGTTCGGGTTTGTAAAACGCAGATCATGTCTCCCAAACTTGATTGACTTCTTTGAAGCAGTCACCAAAGCCGTAGATGATGGTAAGGTCATTCACACAGCCTATCTAGATCTTGCCAAGGCTTTTGACACCATCCCCCACTCTGGAATTATAGATAAAACTCACTAATCCCTATGTCACAAGATGGGTTGCCAACTGGCTCACTGACAGAACCCACACTATGAAAGTAGCAGACTCCAAATCTGACTTCAGACCAGTGACAAGTGGAGTACCACAGAGTTCAGTCCTGGGTCCTCTCCTGTTTGGTATCTACTTTTCTGAAGTACAGGCTAACACAGAAGGTCTTTGGCTAATGAAGTTTGCAGATGACTGCAAACTAGAAGCCGTAATTGAAACTCCTAACGATGTGGACATCCTACAAAAGGGCCTCACTGAGACAGATGCCTGGTGTCAAAGCCATGGCCTCAAGCTCAATGCCAAAAAGTGCACGGTCATCCCCTTTGGTAAAAACTCTGTACCCATGAGCTGCCACGCAGGCGGTAGTCTACTTAACACCGAAAGTGTGATAAGAGACCTTGGGACACAGGTAGACAGTAGTCTCTTCCTTTGATAATCACATCACCACAGTAGTCAGAAAATCCTTCTACGTGGCACACCTCATCACAAAAGGTTTCTCATCCAGGAAAAAAGAGGTAATTGTTCTCCTCTACCCGTCACTCATTAGACACATTATAGAGTACAATGCCCCTTTTGGTATGTGCCTCACAATACATCTACAACTGGAAAGGCCGCAGAAATACCTCTCACAAAGAGGATTACCGGCCTCAAACAGATGCCCTACGCAGACCATCTCAAAAAACTCTAGCTTTACTCAGTCACATATCGCCTACTCAGAGGCGATCTCTGCCTAACATACAAAGCTATGTCAAACCCAGAGCTGTTGGACATGCTCCACTTAAAGAAATCCCAATCTCTCCGAGCTACACACCCTAGGAACCTAAACCTTGCTGGAGGGATAGAGTCCTGTCCCAGACTTCCCATACTCTAGAACAAATTACCTAACTATATCAAACAAAGCTTCCCATTAGCACTCTTCAAGAAAAATCTTGATGATTGGATGGGAAATAGGAAATTCACCCCGGGGATCACCTCTGTGGCTCTGCTCGGCAGGAGCACAGGAAAATAATTGTCTTGCGTGGCGAAAGCCAGGGTACCTTTTTGGCTAGGCTTATACAGGCCCTAGGGCCAATAGCCTCGTACCTACCTATGAACCTATGTAGTGTTGATACATTCTTTTGCCTTAATGCTGCACTTAAAGAGTGCAGCATTAGGACAAACGAATGCATTACAAGTCCCTTATATTGTGCACAGTGTCAGAAATCTGGGCATTTTTTTTTTCTTTGCACCAAGTCCCTTATGTGAGTGAGTACAAACAATCAGTGACCAAACCAAGGCACTGTTACATTGCTATGCACAATTACAGAAAGATGGTTCATACAAAAAAAAAAAAAAAACAGCCAATCAAAACATTTTTTTGAATGATACCACTTGCACCACTTCTTTATAAAAAGCTAAAGCTACACCCTTACCCTCTTTCAAGAATTCCCCTCTGCTTATCTTGTACTTTTTAGGATCCTCAGAATCTCTCCATTTTTACACCCGATGCCTCAGCTGTATCCCCCAAGAATGCACTAGGCTAGTGGGGACAAACCAGTCAACAAAAATAAATAAATGCTTTTTAATATCGCCATTTGTTTTACCATACCCTACCTTTCAACATAGTCCTGTCACTGTCAAAACAGTTCTGTTTCAGAGTACTACAGCCCTACACAACAAGGTTTGGTTAACTACTGCATCATTTCTAGCTCGGATCCTGAAGCATTTTATCTCCTCTATGCCCCTTTTACTATGCCTACATCTTTCTGAAGATGTGTTTTCCAGTTTTAGAATCAGTAATCTGCATGCATACTGGAAGTCGGTATGCTTCCAAGAGGTGCACTTTCCTCTTCAATCTGGCAAAACATATCTATAGGCACCAGTATTTCATCTCTTCACCCTCATATAAACAGTCTAGTCACTCTGCCAAGCTATGCTGACATCATTTAATATGACTACTCCACATTTCTTGCCTGCTCAGTAGTCATCCGTACAAGTCTATCTAGTTGGCGTTTTGCTTTAGACTAGTACATGCAACTGCCTGGATTTTTTTTTATACTGAAACTAAGCAGCCATACTTAGGACTTTCATCACTGTATTGCTACATCCAAACTAATACAACCATGGCACTCACTGTATTGCTACATCCAAACTAATACAGCCATGGCACTTGACTCAGTAGAACATTTTCAAGATACAGTTTTTAAAATGAAACTTCTTGTGTCTTATTGTATATTGTTAAAAATAAACAGGGGTATCAGAGCAACTTTACTGCTACTCTCTCCGATGAATTCATCAACTACTTATCCTGAGTTATCAAAGAGGCTAACTATGGCAAGCTGTCATACAGCACAATAAAATGCCTACAGTTATCTCAGCGGAGTATACACATAAGTTACATGCATCCTGTCCAGTAAAGGAACAGCAAATAGAAATGAAAGCTAATTTCACTGTATTTTAGGAAAATAAAATCAATCCACATACATGAGTGGGAAGGTGCCTGAAGATGTAACACCCAATCTAACAAGAACTTATCATTCATCAACTGCTGGTCTTCGACACGTCTATGGCAGAACATAAGATGCTTACAAAAAGGATACAATGAGAAACAAGTACAGAGTTTCACCAATGAAACTGAGACATGACACTTTTTAACAAAAACAACTCTCCTTTCAGATGTACCTGCAAGCAATCAATATGGGAGTACAGGAAAAGCTAATGTGAAGAATGACATCCAAATTTTTCGTTTTATTAAAAATAGCACAAACTGGCCAGACTATGAGAGGAAAGGTGATGACAGTCCCTTATTCCTAAAGATCTAATCAAATGAGAAACAGCCGACAGACAAACCACATCTAATACCAAACACTGTACAAAAAACACATTTTTGCCTAGAAAAATTTAAAAAATCCTGATCTAATACTGTTATCTTTTTTAATCAAAGTCAACTGTGATCTCTTCAATTTCCTCATTATTGTTCTCAGTACTGCTTTTTTTGTGCACCTCTTTTAGGTGACGGCGTAACCCAGGTCTATGAGCAAAATGCATCTCACAGTAGTTGCACTTATGTGGTTTAATGCCACTGTGAAGGTTCATGTGGTCTTGAAGGGTGGCCTTTTGAGTAAATGACCTCTTGCACACTGCACATTGATAAGGCTTGAAGCCAGTATGCACTCGTATGTGTCTAGTCAAATTACTTTTCTGTGAAAATGTTTTCCCACAGCGAAGACACAAAAACAGTTTGTGTTCTTTTACATGACTTATAAAGTTTCCAAGGTGCTGAAAGGCCTTTTCACATTTAGGGCAACTATAAGGCTTCTCGAGAATGCCATCCTGTAATCCAGTATTAGCTGTCCTTGCTTCACTGGCATTGCGATGGGCAGTCAAAGGACAGCCCTCCAAAGAAGCAAAATCACTGGTAGGGTCCACACCCTGAAACTGTATCTCATTGGCTGCTAGCATATAACTATCTCCATTCAGGACCTCGGACTCTGTGGCACTGTCCTCAGAATAAGCCTGAAGGTAACTCTTTGTAATTTCCACAGCAGAGTTGATAAGAGAAAGAGAAATTTCAGGAGAAGGATTTCTTACTCTGAAAAGATCATCATCATACGATTCAACTTTCACTGCTCGCATCTTTTTGTTCCCTGAGCTCTCTTTGCATTTAGAGGTTTTGGAAGCATGGTCTTCATCTGCCTTTAACTCAACAGTTTCATGGATGGGCTGTAACATCTTTTCTTTCTGATGGTTGGCCTCTTGCTTTTCTTCAGGCACACTGTTCTGCTCCACATGCTGCTCCTTTTCACCTTCATCCAATTTGGGAACAAAGTACTGGGATACAGCCTCTGCACACTGCTCTACTACATGACCCATTTGCAAGAAGCTGGCAGCTGTCAGGTAATTGACAAGTTCATTGACTGGAAACTCAAGAACACCAGTGTAGCATGACAGCAGCAACTGCTGTCCAACTTCAGAGCTTTGCAGGATAGACACTTCTACTTCCCGGGAATCATTCAAGAGGAACTGGTCTCTCAGAAATGGGGAACAGGCAGCAAAGACTACTTTGTGGCCATGAAATTTTATATTGTTGAGATGAATGGTGACATCACAGAACTTATTCTGCTCCCTTAACATGTTCATTTTCTGCAGCACAGAGTCCCCATAGTTCATAAACTTAAACTTCAGGTTTTCTGAAATTGGAGCCATTTTCCCAGACCTATGATTAAAGACAATATACAGATATTAATCCATTATATGTGCTGTTAAGTACAACTTTAGTAAAAAGCAAATTGAAAGAACAACATAACAAATAATCTACTGTATGTGCTATTAAGTACAACTTCAGTAAAGAAGAAACTAGAAAGAAGAATATAAAAATTAAGCTAAATTGTCAAACATACTAGTAGTGAAAGGAAAACATCTTGCAATGGGGACCTAAAACAGCTAGTGCAAAAGCCATTGTCAAATGAAAAACATAAAACATTCTAAAGGGTTTCTGCATTTAATCTCAACTGACAGTGATACCTGGGATTGTTACATAAAGGGCAGTGGGGACAACTCATTTACATGAAGGTAAAGGGATTTCCATCTATGTAAAAGCTCTTCTGCTCTTTACACCTTTCACTCTAAATATGCTGAAATACCATCTATCAATAGACATGTTGCTATGAATTTTGCTCTATATTCAGTACCATAACTAGAGAAAAATAAGAAACTTTCTGTTGAAAGGAAACAAAAACCTTTGCAACAGCTAAACAGATTATGTCTAGTTTTCATCTTCAAGGATCTGAATGCATACTGATCTTATCTTAGGTTACTACAAGCTTGAATTTTCCATGAAAGGCTCAACCAGTCAAAGAGCAAACATACACAGTTGAGAATACCAAATATCAGTTGTCACTCCAGCAATTACAGTTCTGGAAAACTGTCCCACAGTCGGGACAAAACATAACTACAGATTAATACACCACTAAGAGCCAGTCAAACTCTTAAACCAACTGTACTATGTAACATTCACATCAGTATGAACAGGCAACACTAAATATACATTGTAAAAGGGAGGGGACTTTTTATTTATTTTACATTTAATTACCGGGCAAGTGCCTGGCTGGGCTGGAAGCCCATTTTCAGCGAAGACCCGGGGAGAAAAGCTCCAAGAAACAGCAAACGGCTTTACATTTATACAGAACAATTAAAAACAAAAACTTAAAAGCAAATAGCAAAAATTAGACAGAAGTCACACAAACAACTAGTTGGGAACAGGAATTACAAAAGTGCAGTAAATATACAGAAACTGAATGCAGTTAGACACAATTTTACAGTAGAATTAGATTAGAGTATAAATAATTCTGATAGACTGAACTAGTAGGCATGTAGAAATGGTGGACCCGGAATCTGAGGCAAGAAAAATAATACAGAACCCTAGTCAGGGTTGGAGCAAGGACAGAATTTGGAGGTCATATTTAGATTAAGGATGTGCTGAGATAATACATTCCAAGACTTGGATATTTTGCTGGAGTACAGTGTCTCCAAAATGGTTTAGAGATTTGGTAACAGTTTGTCAGAGGATTGAAGGTCTCTGATGTTATTTTTAGCTTGAACTAGGTCTTTTAGGTCAGGGCAGTTATCTGGTTTGGTTAGAATAGTATGGGCAAATAAAGAATAGTACGGGCAATGGTGAATTGTTTGAATTGAAGTACATTAGATAACTCCATCCAGCTGAGTTTTTTTTAGAGCTAGGCAGTGGCGATTACTACAGGGAATGTTGGCTGCAAATTTGGCTATTTTATTATAGCATGACTCAAGGAGATTTAGATCAGTCATGCGTAATTAGTGAAGATTTGTGAGGAGTAGAGGAGGGTGGAGAGAAAAAATGACCTGGCAGTTGTTTGTCTCGAGGTCTTGGTAAGATAGGGTTTAACTCTATAGAGTTGACCTAATTTTATATGAATTTTTTTTTTATAGTCATTGCTGTGTGTTTGTCAAGTTTTAGTTGATTGTCGATTATGACACCAAGCAGTTTGGTCTGTTCTATGGGTTCGATTACAGTTTGGTTAGAGGAATAAATGGAGAGTGGAAGGTTACTGTTAGTGGACCTGTTTTTGGTGAAGACCATGAGCTTTGTTTTATTTGGGCTGAGGACGAGTTTGTTTTCAGGTAGGTAGGTTTTTATGTCTAGTAGGGATTTTTGTGTTTTGTGCTGAAGTTCAGGGATGGTGGAAGCAGAGCAGATGAGGGTGGCATCATCTGCATACTGGACTAAGGTGGCACACTTAGTGGCAGAGTGGAGGTCATTAGTAAAAATGGTGAAAAGTAGGGATCCTAAAATGGAGCCTTGTGGAACTCCTACAGAGATAGGTTGAAAAGGTGAGAGGGTGTTTTTTCCATTTGGTGGCTTGTTGCCTATTGGAGAGGGAACTCTGAAACCAGTGTAGGGGTGAAGGTCTTAAGTTGTAAAAGCAGAGTTTGTTAAGGAGTTTTTGATGGCGGACAGTGTCAAATGCTTTTGACATGTCTAGAAAGACTGAGGAGACTAAGAGGCCTTTGTTTTTATGGAGGTTTACTGTGTTGGTGAAGCTGATCAGAGCAGTGGTGGTGCTGTGTTTGGGTCAGAATCCATGCTGAGAGTTGGATAGCATGTTGTTAGCAAGTAGGCAATCAATGAGCTGACATGGATGCATTTTTCCAAAATTTTTGCTAGGGGTGAAAGGAGAGTGATGAGGCGGTAGTTAGACAGCTCACTGGATGAGCCACCTTTGTGGAGTGGTATGATATGCGAGATTTTCCAGATGGTAGGGGCATACATTTCTACGATAGAACGATTAATAAGAATGGAGATAGGAGCAGCTACCTTTAAGAATTTATTTGAGAGAAGGTCGGTAGCAGGGGAAGAGGGCTTAAGTTTTGTAAGAAGTATTTTAATGTACCTAATCTGGATTGGTAATAAGGAGAAAGAGCTGGGGGAATTGGAGGGATTTGGGATGGACAGTGGTACATTGGGGTTATTTTGTAAGAGAGATGTTACGGAGTTGATGAAATGTGAGTTGAACTGACAGGTTAGACTATCGGAGATGTTTGAAATGGTTTTATTCTAAAATACTGATTTTACAGTGCACAAATGGGCTGACTTAAAAACAGAAACAGTCTAAGTAAAGCCAGACAGATCATGAACTCCTAATCCTTTTCACATTTTAAGATATGAAAGTATAACCTCAAATATGTAACTGACACAAACACCCAGTTGCAAAAGCAACCAGAATTAAAACTTGGTATTGATCAACACGACCAAGTTCTTACAGTTAACTCATTCCTACGCTCTGGACATCAACCACTAGTGTTTTCTTAAACATATATGCTGAAATACACTTAAATGTATGTGGTGAAAGAAAACCACACTCCACCTTAATATGGTCTAGTTATCTTCAGGCTTTGTTACAATATCCAAATCTGTGTCAACAGCCACAATGTCCACTTTTAGAAAGTTTTTAAAATGCACACTTAACTTCACAAAAAATAGTGCCTGGAGGTCTCATGAGAGATGACAATGCTTAATCAAATTATTTTTATACGTGCTTTAATAAATGCCATTCAGCTTATTTCCTGGGTGACACAAGTGTTTTTGTTAAGTACATTCTACATTAAGGCAACTAAAACAGCCTAATGGAGATGACAATGCTTAATCAAATTATTTTTATACGTGCTTTAATAAATGCCATTCAGCTTATTTCCTGGGTGACAAGTGTTTTTGTTAAGTACATTCTACATTAAGGCAACTAAAACAGCCCAATGTCTGAATGTTTCAGGTACTGCAAAATTCAACCAGTCTAGTCTTCACTAATGCAACTGTTCCTCACAGGACATGGAAGTTGAAAGTCTGGTTGTCACTTAAGGGAAGCTACACCTGCAAAGAATTTAAATGATGGTGTATTTGGAAATGTACAGGATGCCACATGGACTGTGGGCATCATAAATGATGATATAAGGTGCCAGAAGGTCACAGCTCTTAAAAATATATCAGACTTTCAATTCATACTGCAGTGCAAAATATATTCAGTAAACATGAATGCATAATGAGCCATATAAACTAGTGTTAAGAAATTTTAGTAACAAAGTCATGGTGGGTTTAATTTATAAGCAATGCAAAGACTATGTACAGTTCAAAACTGAATTTCTTGCCAAAACATGCCAAGACAGCACAAACACATTTAATAAAAATGCACTCACAGTCTTAAATTTATTTTTGTTTCTGCAACTGTCTATCAATCATCAGCTGCCCTATTGTCCAATTGGTCCATCTGTTCCCCATCACCAGGGAGAGGTTCAGCTGGGAGGGATCATCATTTAGACAGCCATCAAATATGGTTCCAGGTTTTCCGTTTTATGTCCCTATCCCCTGCAAGCACTCAGTAATACACTGGGGGATGGGCATGCAATGGGCTGACCAGTAGGGATGTTCCCCTCTCTTCTGCAAGGGGTGCTCCTGTCCAGCTGCCCTACCCCTTCTATAAAGCTCGACTATGGTTTCTCTGGGTTCCAACAGAGAAATCACACCAAATCTGTGTACCAGTGAGTACGCAACTTCTACAAGAGGTGAACAGGACATGCCTCTTCACGCCATCCCTTCCCTGCCTGGCACTCCCAGTACCAGGACCACTAACCAAACCTTGGTTGCCTGGATCACAGAGAGGGCTCCAACTCTCTCAGCTATGTAGCCAGATATCAGTCTTAATATACCTGGAAGGACTGATCGGTCAAAATCTAAACATGGTGTTTCCACTGTTCACAGCAGTTTTATACCACTGGCTGTTGCTAGCACAGTGGAGGAGGAAGAGGTTTCTCAGTGCTTTGGAGTGATTTAGAAGATGAAGAAGGACATTCTCTACATAATGGGATTTTATTTATTTAATTTATTTTTTAGGAATATCAAATGACTCTGGTGCCCCTGCCTGGTGAAAAATCTGTTAAGGCTTTCAATATACTTCTATCAAACTATCGCTATATAATGCAAAAATAAGCAAAATTAGAACAAGAAGAAAAATGGAACTGCAACCCGACAGAAATAATCCCTATGCAGGCATATGCATATATGCAAAAACAGGATCATCAAACTTTGTAAGAGCCTTACTAACAACTTATTTTATACGGACTAGCTCTGACTTGCATATAAATATATATATATATATATATATATATATATATATATATATATATATATATATATATATATATATATTGGCAATTTGAATCAGATTGGTTTAAATATCCAGTTAAACAAAAAATATGGCTTTCATAAACTTTTAGATCTGTGTCTTTCAAGGTGAATAAGAGATTGGAATCAAAGATAAGCAGACAAGAGGCAGACTGCAGTACTTATTTGCAATAACCCAAAACATGTTAAGGATAGCATTCAAAAGAATACATTCTTTTATATACTAGGAGTACTACAAGTGCCTATTTTTTCAATAAGTTCAGATATAATGAAAAGATTTCCATAGCATTTCTAATAAAATTCTATCTTGCATCAGGTTTATATGGCCACATGATGTAAAACAGGAAAAGCAGCATCTTAATTCGGTGATGCCTTTGTTTTTAACAGTATAAAAATGATAGCCATGGAGGGGCTAAAAAGGTAAAAAAAAAAAAAAAAAAAAATATTAAAGTTTATTTTATCTGAATTTATTAACCAGAGTACAGTAGTGATCACAACACACCAATTTCAGTATCTGTTTGAAAAAATACAAAAATAAATATGTTACTTACACATAAATAATATGAAGTATGAAAACAAAAGAAAAACATACTCCAAATTTTGAATGCACAAGTTTAAAAATGCTACAATTGTTTGAATGAGTACCTTAAAGGAAGAAGTACAGATTGTAAGGATTAAGGCTGTGATAAGTTAAAAGAGGAAAGCCACCCCACCAAAGTGTCATGTTTAATCAGAGCCTCACCTCAGGCTTCGTGCCCACTTGAGTGGCACACAGCTACAGTTATCCTGCTCCATAAGGGAGGATCCACCTTGGATCCCGGGAACTACCGTCCCATCAGTCTGACAAGCCTGATCTGCAAGGGGATGAAATGCATTATCATGGAACTTATAAACAAAGACACTGGCAACCTCCAGACACTGGACCCCACCCAGTTTGGGTTTGTGAAGGGCCGATCTTGTCTCCTGAATCTGATTGACTTCTTTGAATCGGTCTCCAGAGCTGTGGATGAGGGTAAGGAGGTCCACACACAGCCTATCTGGACCTCGCCAAGGCCTTCGACACCATCCCTCACTCTGGAATCATAGATAAACTAATCCCTATGTCACTCGCTGGGTTGCCAACTGGCTTACTGACAGAACCCAGACTGTAAAAGTAGCCAACTCCAAATCCAGCTCCAGACAAGTGACAAGTGGAGTACCTCCAGGGTTCAGTCCTGGGACCACTCTTGTTTGGCATCTACTTCTCTGAAGTACAGGCCAACACTAAGGGACGCTGGCTAACAAAGTTTGCAGATAACTGCAAACTGGGAGCCACTATTGAATCCCCAAATGATGTGGATATTCTACAAAAGGGCCTTACAGAAACAGATGCCTGGTGCCAGAGCCATGGGCTCAAGCTTAATGCCAAGAAATGTATAGTAATCCCCTTTGGAAAAAAACATGTACCCATGAACTACCACATTGGTGGCAAGACACTAAACATCGAAAGTGTGATGAGAGACTTAGGGACACAAGTGGACAGTGGTCTCACTTTCGATAACCACATCGCCACAACCGTCAGGAAATCCTTCTACGTGGCACACCTCATCACTAAGGGCTTTTCATCCAGAAAAAATGAAGTCATTGTCCCACTGTACTCATCCCTCATTAGACGCATTATAGAGTATAATGCCCCATTTGGTATGTACCTCACAAGACATCCGCAACAGCTGGAAAGGCCACAGAAACACCTCACTAAAAGAATCACATGCCTAAAGCAGATGCCATATGCTGACCGTCTAAAAAAACTCCAGCGATACTCTGTGGCATATCGTCTACTCAGAGACAATCTCTGCTTAACATACAAGGCCATGTCAAACCCTGAGCTGTTGGACATGCTCCACTTAAAGAAATCCCAATCCCTCAGAGCCACACGCTCCATGGATCTAAACCTTATCACAATGAACAAAACATGCTGGAGGGATACGTTTCTGACCCAGAGACTCCCCATACTCTGGAATGGACTGCCCATACATGTCAAGCAGAGCACCTCATTGGCCCTCTTCAAAAGGAACCTTGATGATTGGACGGGAGATAGGAAATTCACCCCGGGGATCACGTCAGTCGCCCTACTAGACAGGGGCCCAGAGAAGTAAATATTGTGGGAAAAAAATTCCAGGGAATTGTTATGGCTAGGCTTGCATAGGCCTTAGGGCCGATAGCCTAATACCAACCTATGAACCTATTAATGAAGAAAATATCCATGTCAAAAATGAGTCGATCACCTTATTTTTGATCAGCTGTTGACAAGGAATTTGCTGACAATTAACTGATGTGGAATTGTCTTTCTTACTTTGAAATATGTACTTTTGTTACCACAGCAAATACCAGCACTCAAGATTACACTGAACTATCCACTTTCAATTGTCACAGCAAACACCAGCACTCACACTACTCATGTTGTTTTTAACCAAGTGTACACATTTTTCTCTTCATCAATAAGATATGAACATAAGTGCAATACTCTGTCAAAGGCTTCTCATAACAATGATACGCATTTCTCGCAACACTTGTTTTCAAACTTTGCAAGCTAGGTCACTGTCCTGTTCTTGCAAAGTAACCATTCCTTGTCCCTTTAACATGTCACAAAAACAAACACCTCCAACTCTCCAAAATGGTAACTTTGAATACACAAATACTGGAACACAACATGAACAGTAAACTGTTTGATGAATCTTTTTAATTCTGGTACCTCGGCCTTCGCCTTCTCCTGGAATACACTTTTAAACAACACCCCTTTTATACCTCATCCAATTGAGTGATTCATTCACCCTGTTTAAACACTTAATTAACTCAACCATACATTTCATTGTAAAATTTCCGACTTCATTCTTATGATGATTTCTGACTTCATTGAGTGTAATACCAACTGCATTGCATAAAAGTATAGTAAATCATAAACATAAGAAAATTTTACTGACATTCGTATGTTTACCTTATTCAATAGATCCAATATAAACATGTCACTCAGATCTTACAAAATTCCACCTTATGCTGAGTACGTTATAGTCTACGCATTTAAAACAAAGAATATTATCTGAGCAGCCATTACTTCATTAGTTTTTCATCTTTCCTCTCTGCCATTTACAAATTTCTTAAAATCACAGTGTTACTAAAGGAATGAAATCACCTAATTTTTAACTGCAGGAAGCCAAATGAATATGAAGTATAGCAGTGGATTCACCATAAATATTAACTAAGCAATGTCACAATTATCTGCTAGTGTCAGGTATTTTTTTTCACAGGGGGAGAATTAATTTCAGTTAACAATGGCTAACACTGATAAACTGATGCTCTGTTTTATAATCAGTACTGGAAGCTTTAATGTGCAGTTGACTGTTCTGTTTGGTAATTTGAAAAATGTCTCTACTGACCAAGTTTAATGTAAATTAGGTGTTGCTGAAATTTACTGGTAGTGCTCCAATCCACATACATGTGAAAAGCAAACAGCATGGAGGCTTGCAGTCTTCATGCTGGAATACTTAAGCAAAAGGAAAGTGCGTGTCCGTCCGCACATACGTGTGTGTGTGTGAGTGTATGCACATACGTGTGTGTGTGTGTGTGTGTATATATATATATATATATATATATATATATATAAAAAATATACACACACACACACACACACACACACACACACACACGTGTGTGTATAATTATATTAGAGGGCACCCCCCAAAAAAAATGGAAGTTAAACTTTCTCCAATTTGTAACAACTACTGTATTTTACAGTAAATAACACATATACAACTTGCTTTCAAATCTGCTAAAACTTGAAACTAAACCCACTTTACTACATTCTGCTATTGCTGATTTTTTTAAATGTTTGCGACTGGATTAGTCTGACTAGGCCCATATCCCATTTTCAGGGTATCTCTGAGGTGATACTCATACTGATTAGGGGAAACCTGGCATAGCCATCATGGAAATTCCCCTACTCCTTCACAGGGGATGCTGTAAAGTGTTACTTGTTAGTGGAAATTAAGGAAATGAACTGAACTAAACACTAAGATGGTGATATAGAAAAAATGTGGCACGAAGATAGAAGCTGATGTGCAAATGGAGGTTGTTCAGAAGCAGACTGTGGACTTAGACAGAAGCGAACAATGCCAGCACTGTATCATATGGCAATATAATGCAGCAATGATTCCCAGATGAGCAGTTGCAGTTGAACATGGAGGTGCTAGAATGAGACAGCCAAGGGTGCCATAAGATAACTGAAGTTGTTGCTTTACCATCAAAGAAATGCAGTAATGTGTGTAAGAGATGAGAAGAATCACAAAGTAAACAGCCATCACACAGTTATGAAGTAGTAGCCAAAAACTTCAACAAAAAAACATTGTTTTTGTCAAGGCAAGTGTTGTTGCATAAAGGCCAAGACTGATTAAACTAGATAGGTATGTGGTTTTGGATTTTCTGGTAAAGCCACTAGGTTGTGTTGTTCAAAGTATCCACCTGATTATTCATACAGTCAGTGAATCTTTTTTGACGTAATATTTGAAACCAAAGAACTGGCTTCTTATTTATATTTTAATAGAAAAAAATGTTTTTAAAAAAAGATTTTATTTTAAGCGACTTTAATTTACAGTTAAAACAAAATATAAACATCCTGTGTAGGGCAGATGAAACTAACGGGAAAGAAGACAATTATGTTTATTGAAAGACAATGTACCATCATGCAGGCTTCTAGCATCAGTCTTTTTCATTACCGCATTTGGAGGATGGAAAACTTGGGTTTATTTACTGGTTAGAGCACAAAAATAAGTCACTTGTCAAATATAACAGAAAAAGATAAGTCTTTTATTGGAATCAACCAATGACTGTTTCGTTTGTGGAAAAAGTAGTCATTTGTCTAACTAGCGCACAAAAAGGTGTGCAGAAAGGACATGTAATGCTAACAACTGTGCTGCAAAAAGTTCAAAACAATTAAATTTTGCTTACTGACAAATGATAATGAAATGCTGATGCCACAAGTTCAGGAGGAAAATGAAAAGTGTTTTACAAGTTCATGGTGAATTGAGTAGGGAATGCAAAATATACTGTGGATACAGAGGTAGATTGGTTTAATGAAACATGGTAAGTAAGCACTAGATAAACAATGAGAGACTTGCAGGAAGAAACTGCAATATAACCATACTGTGTACTGTAATTGAGGAGCTGTTCTCTTCAGGCCTTTGCTAAAAATGGCATTACCTCAGTCAACCTGGCAAACAAAAACAAACAATAAATAAATGAAAATATTTCATATTTAAGGAATGCCTGCTTTATATTCAGCATAAACAAACCACGATTAACCTGCAGAGATTTCTCATTATGTTTTCTGAATAACTGCCTAAACAGTAAAATATATTCATTTTTTAAAAAATGAACATGCTAGGTGTATTAAGTATTAATTTCCAGGGTTTAACCTAAGAACACTGTATGGTTTAGTGATTTCTTCAGTCGCATACTAATGTAAATCTTTAGAATATAGCTCAAACACATATTAACTGCCAAAATACACCTCTAGTCAGGCAAAGCATAATGCTTACTATTAAAATAACGAAGCAAACCAAGTTCTATCCCACATGCACACGATCACCTGAGTTTGCAAGGAAACTGTTTCTCTGCCTTCCATCTAGTAGTGGTGGTCAATACGAGTTCACTACAGAATCCTAAATCAAACGCTGCCTGCAGACAAAAGGAGATGGAAAACTCGTCATTAGTAAGAAGAACATGACTAATAACCCTGAAAACAATTCTGCATATTCCATTTCTGACCTTTGCCTAACAGCTTAACAATTTTAATTGATTTTGTGAGTGTGTGTGTGTGTGTGTGTGTGTGTGTGTGTGTGTGTCTCTGGATGGAGAGTGACAGTTTGGAATGAGAATTAAAAAAAAAAAATCAGTGTTACATTAAAATAGTTTTGACAGTCAACAGAAAGTGTTTACAACTTAGTTTGCTTCATTATTTTAATAGCAAGCTTTGTGCTTTGCTGACTAGAGGGGTCAACTGTAGAAGCTACAGTCTAAAAATATACGCAGGTATGTGATTATAAAAATTACTTAAACCTTGGAAATGGATGCTTACACACATAGCATTTTCCTTTTCTTAAAAACTATTTGTGAGTAGCAGTCACAATAATGCAAAATACATACAAGTTCAAAACTGTTTCATGGTGGTAGCTGTATCCCAAAGAACAAGAAAAGTAATAAGCAGCATCACAGATTAGCTCCCCAAGCTTTTTTACTAATTAGTACCATGTCACTTCTTACTCATCACCAGGCTTTCCTCAACAGTCCACCTTTCATCGCTGCTCCAGTCTTGCACTCCATGTCCTAACTTTAGGTCCTCAACAGCCACTCTCTGTTTCTCATCCACTAAGCCTTCACCCAGTGACTACCCAATATCCATGTAATACATTTCCTTTTCGTGCCCTCTGAATGTTTCACAACTTTCATGGTCCTTATTTCTAATGGCCAAGTCAATCCAGACTCTTTAATCATCTGCACATCTCCAAACTTAATATTTCACACTTTCTAACCTGAAAAACTTCCCTCTACCAAGCCATTTGTCTCTATGACAAAGTTATACACAACAATAACTAATTATAATAAAAAGGTGTAATTCTCCAAACATATTACAATTCTTAAATCTGCAGGAGGACTACTAAAACAGTTTACTAACACAATTATGTGACACCTTTTTCTCCCCCCATGTCTGGGACACGGATTTGAGTTGCGTACTGATCCTTCAGGAGTCTTAACGTAAACAGTGCAATCTTAATTATGTATATTTCTGACAATCAACAACACTAACACTTTTTTTACTCTGCCTTAGTTTACTGACTTCCTCTTTTACTAATGATCTCCCACCACCCTGAGCTTTTATTCTTAACTTACATTGCAGCTAGACTATTATTTTCAGCTCTAGCATTTCTTTTCTTACTTACACCACTAAATACACTGTATCCTGCCTTACCCACCCTCCCATTACATTATTCCTTTTCCTCCATATTTCCAGAATTTTGCTACTTACACGCATACCTGTTTAAATAAAGTACCTGTAACACTCTACACTTCTTTTCCACTTACTTGAAAACATTCAAATTTAGTCTTGCCCAGTGAATTACCCCCACTTTCCTGTTCAGTACTACATTCATGCCACTACATTAAACACTTGTAACTTACACACTATCATAAATGTCGTAATTCTGCTTGCCACAAACAGGTGTTCAGTCACTTACCACTGTACACCTTCGTTCTTTCTCTATTGCACAACATTCTAAATTACACATCCTAAGTGTTGCATCCACACAGTTACACTGCACCCTGTTTTAAGTACTCATCTACAGTCTGCTGCGTTTATTTACTTATTATGCTTTGCTACCAAGTCTTTGCGCAATTGTGCTGTCTTGTCTCCCCAGGTGTGCAATGCTTTTCTTGATCCACTCTATCAACACTTGGCCAACTGTTACTATTTTACTCACTAACTTTTTATGTGGGATGCTGGGTCATACTTTTCCAGGGTTACTTTTCAGTACTCCTTAAATAACAATACTTATCTGTATTTACTCCCGTCACCTGCCTATTAGGATGCCCATCTCCCCAGATGCCCACTATCCTCCCGGTCCCTCACCTGGCTGCAGAACCACCCTCTCTGCAAGCACCACCCAGTCCGGGCCCATACAAGCTGGCGTGGCGGCTCCGTTAGGGCGGCGTGCTGACGTCACTGTCCCATCCACACGGGGCCCGCTGCACAAAAACGGATCGGTGAACACGGTGGGGCATTACAGACCCCACAACAGCGCCATCTTCCTTAAACAACACACTGCCATTTCCGGCCGGGTCCCTCGGGATCCCTCCGCTTATTCTTGCTGTTCCGACAATCTACAGACGCCAGTTAGAGAACTATACGTAGCAAAAGAATCAGACAGTAAAGAGTAGAAACCCCTCCTTATTATAGATGTAAATCAGAGAGCAATTCTGTGCCCATCGCTCGATATTATAGAGGGACTACGCTTCAGTATAGCGGAAAGACACATGGCATCATAACAACACGTCACTGACTTATTAAAGGGGAAATGTGTTACTTTTGTCTCTCGTGCACAGTGTGTTATGGGATCTGTAATATCGCCCTCTTGAGGCTGGAAGCCTTCTCAAACTATTTTATTACAATGTGCATCATCGACAAAATATTTCTACAGCCGACGTTTGTGGTTGTTTCAATAGGTGCAAAGAGGTACTTTACATCCGCCTGAGCTACCACCAATACATATTTCTCAACCTCTTAGGCCAGGAAATCTCAGCAAAGCCTGACATAATGGGGGTACAACGGGCCAGAAATAGGGACAGATCTTATATTGCTCTTATAAACTTAGAACATTTGCTAGAATAGCAGGGTATGTATTAAAATGAATTTTCCAAAGGATATGAAGTCTGAGACTCAAATATATGACATTATTTACTAATTTCATTTTTCAGATCATTCCAGTGACTTGTCAGAAAAACAATTTTATGAGGAATAGACCGAAATTTTGAGGCAAATATGTGGATATTATGTGAACATCTGACGGTTGTGAGGTATGTGAACTCAAGCAGATGGGGGTCTCTATTTAATGTCTCATCAGAAGAATACATCCAATATACAAACCCACACATCTTGTAAGAAGCATGCATCTCGACTGTCTCTAATTTTCAGGCACATCCCTAACATACTTCTCAAACATTCCATCTCCAAAATGAGGAGCACTACTTCTCATAATGTGGGAAAAAATGGACAAAATGTGAGGCACTTACTAACAAATTCTACTAAGAAGCTCAGAGGTTAAAGTGTGCTACTTTACATTTATAATGAATTATTTTGATGAATTAATATGATTTGGTATTATTTACAATGGCTATCAGAGGGAAAAAATCCCCAAAACGGAATGTTTGAAATGTTTAATAGACCATTTCAATGTGGAACTGTGAGCAACCCCAAATGAGTAATGTTCCTGGTAATGGGGTACACTTGAGAAGTACAGCCCCTGATTTTGACTCAGATTTCAGCTCTGTCCCTCTTAATCCCATCTAAAACTGGTGACTTTGAAGAAAAGGTGGTGAATTACACTTAATAAATAATAACAATAATTCTTTAAATTTAAAAAAATGGATATTAATTCACATTCTCTTATCTTAGCAATTTTTAAGTTAATAGTACTAATATTTTAAATCAGTCCCTGATTATTCCTGGATTTGTCTGTGATTTTAGTGAGATTTGTCCCTGATTCATTTGAGCTGTGAGCATCAATGTTTTAAGACTAAATTGGTGACATTTATTTATTTGTTTATTTGACATTTGTTGACTAGGTTAGTCCGACTGGGTAGAGACCCTTTTTCAGTAGAGACCTGAGGAGAAAAGCTCTAGTTCCAAAACCAACAAGAAATACATTCCTGTAGACATCAAATTATACATATTCATGCTATAAGATACATTCGTGTTAATTCATGTAGAAGAGAGTAATACAACAAAGGGAACAAATAGAAACATTTAAGCATCATACAAATCATTAGCATAGATACGGTCCAGGTTGGTTGTCAGAGCTAATCATGTGAGCTAAAAATATATATATCAAATGATTGCCTGATTGCCTATAGTCAGGCGTAAGATGAAGGATAAAACTGTAGGAGGAAATAAAAATGACAGGGGAGGATAATGTCGTGGTGGAGGATCAATCATGTTGGGTCTGGGCATAGGCAGGACCAGGAATTTAGCGGGTAGTCTTTAAGAGATGTTCCACGACACTGAAATGTCCTTTTCTGGATTTATGTTCCTCATTAGCACTCTTCATGAAAAAAATCTTGATGACATTTATTTATTTGTTTATTTGACATTTGTTGACTAGGTTAGTCCGACTGGGTAGAGACCCTTTTTCAGTAGAGACCTGAGGAGAAAAGCTCTAGTTCCAAAACCAACAAGAAATACATTCCTGTAGACATCAAATTATACATATTCATGCTATAAGATACATTCGTGTTAATTCATGTAGAAGAGAGTAATACAACAAAGGGAACAAATAGAAACATTTAAGCATCATACAAATCATTAGCATAGATACGGTCCAGGTTGGTTGTCAGAGCTAATCATGTGAGCTAAAAATATATATATCAAATGATTGCCTGATTGCCTATAGTCAGGCGTAAGATGAAGGATAAAACTGTAGGAGGAAATAAAAATGACAGGGGAGGATAATGTCGTGGTGGAGGATCAATCATGTTGGGTCTGGGCATAGGCAGGACCAGGAATTTAGCGGGTAGTCTTTAAGAGATGTTCCACGACACTGAAATGTCCTTTTCTGGATTTATGTTCCTCATTAGCACTCTTCATGAAAAAAATCTTGATGAGTGGATGGGAAATAGGACATACACCCCAGGGATCACTTCTGTGGCTCTGCTCGACAGGGGTACATTAAATTAACTTTCTTGGGTAGCATAAGCCAGGGAACCTTGTTGGCTAGGCTTACTTAGGCCCTTGGACCGATAGCCTAGTGCCTACCTATGAACCTAAGAAGTGGTAGTGATAGTTCGAAAGCACAGAGGTAGGTTATTCCACACTATAGCCACAGAGTGCTTGTAGAGGAGTTTACCTATGTTTTTATTATTGGGTTCATATATTTTAAGGAGATGTTGGTCAGACCTTCTAAGTATATGATTTGGGGCATAGTAAGAGATGACATTAGAGAGAGCAGGACAAGATGAGTATTCGTATAGGATGGAACGAGTCAGGTGCAGTTGGGGCAGAATTAATTGGTTGTGAAATTTGGGCCATTGCAGGTTTTTCAATGCTAGACAGTGATGAGAGCGGTAGGGTTGGTTTGCAGCAAATCTGGCAATTGTATGATAGGTGGATTCTAGTTTAGACATCAGGTTGGATTGTAAGTTGGTGAGGATAGGGGCAGCATACAACAGAGTGGGAATTAGGAAGACCGTTTGGATTCATTTGTGAGATACTCATTATGCCTGTATAACATACGAAGTCTTTGGTGAGTTTTATGATGCTTTGTTGGATCTGGAGATTGAATTTAATTTGATCATCAATAGTTATGCCAAGTAATGTGTGGAGTTCTACTGAAATAGTTGTGTTATTTAGAGAAGTGGCAGTGAAAGTATTTTTGTGTTGCTGGAGTGCTTTAGGGAGGAAGAGGAGAAATGTTGTTTTCTTGGGGTTGAGAAAGAGTTGATTACCAGTTAGCCAATGCTGAGAAGAGTGGAGAGACTCTTCGGTAAGGGAGAGAAAGTTTGAGAGAGGATATAATGGTAGAGTCATCTGCGTATTGTATTAAAGAGGAGTGGGGCCAGGTCTTGTAGAGGTCATTAGTGAAAATGCTGAATAGTAGAGGTCCAAGAATGGAGCCCTGGGGAACTCCGATATGAACTGGGAGGAAAGAGGAAGTGGCAAAAGACCATTTAACAGACTGAAATCTGTTGGAAAGGTAACTAGAAAACCAACATTTAGGAGAGCTGGAAAGGTTAAGGTTAGTTAGTTTAGCTAGAAGTAGCTTGTGTAAAACAGTATCAAAGGCTTTGGAAAGCTTGAGGAATAGGGAGGAGACTAACTTGTTATCACTTTTGCAGTAGATTGAGTGAAAGAAACTAGTGCAGTAGCAGTGCTGTGATGAGGGCGAAAGCTGTGTTGGGTAGAGGTTAGAAGATTTTCCTGGAGAAGATGGTCAAGGAGCTGTCTATGGATACATTTTTCTAGTATTTTTGATAGGAGAGACAAAATAGCTATTGGCCTAAAATTTGAGGGGTTAGTAGAGTTTCTACCCTTGTGTAATGGAATAATGTAGAATTTCTTCCTGATTTCAGGAACAGTATTTTCTTGAATAGATCTATTAATTAAAATGGAGACAGGATAAGCAATAGAGTTATCAGCAAGTTTAAGGAAAAATGGAGGTAAGTTGTCAGCAGAGAGAGAGCAAGTTTTAAGTTTATTAAGAAGGGATCACGTATATGTTGTAGGGGAGGGTTTAAGAGAGAGAGAGGTGAAGTGTTTGTAGAGGAAGAAGAAGGAGAGGAGGTAGGTAGTGGGCTACTATCTATTTTGGTCAATTTTTGTATGATGTCAATGAAGACGGTATTAAGAAAGGAAGCAGTATCACAGGAAGAGCTGTTTGGACAGGGGTTTGGAGTTGATGGGTTACTTGGATGTAGTAATTTGTTGATTGAATGCTAAAATTTCTTGGGGTTGTTGTGCAGATTGTTGAGAGGTTTCTGGTAATACTGTTTTTATCTAGGTCTACTTGCTTTTTAGTAAGATTACAGAGTTCCCTATAAGTTTAGAGAAGAGCAGGGGATTTATTGTTTTTCCAATTTTTCCAGGCACTATCTCTCTTCAGCATAAGGTTGCGAGTGGGTTGGTATAACCAGGGAGCATATTTGGCTTTAGTTTTAATTTTCCTAGTGGGTGCTAGGGCATTAAGAAAGATGTTGTTAAATTTAACTACGGCATCATCAAGGGGGAGATCATGTAGAAAGGACCGGTAAATTGAGGAGATCAAGTTATTAAAGATATCGGGATTGAAATTTGAGAGTTTGTGGTAGTCTCTATAATGGTGAGATTTAAAAAGTTGGGGTGTATGTCTTTGACCTGAGGTAGGAAGCTGGTAACTTAAGATATCTGGCAAGCTGGTGGCATTATGTAAAGGTTTGGTTTGGAGGTGAGGATCCAATCCAGAGTGGTGCCAGTGTTGGACTGGTTTCTAAGATGTGTTGGAGTGGAGATTAGCTGGGAAAATCCATAGAGTTTGATGCAGGTGTTTGGTGAGTCTATGGTTAGGGCATTCCAGTCTATGTTAACATCGCCTAGAATAATGGTTTCATATGAGATAGCTTGTGAGATCCAGGAGAACAAGAGTTCAAGAGTGGGGATGTTGTTACTGAGTGGAATGTAGATGGTAGTTATGGCTATCTTTTTGTGATTGTTTAGCTTCTGCAGGGTAGAAGTTCGGTGGGGTGATGGGAAGAAGGTAGAGGGAGAGGTGTTCAGAGCATAAAATAGTTACACCTGCACCGTTTTTACTGAAGTCTGTCTCGGAGAATAATATTGTAACTGGGTGGAAGGATTTCAGAGTCAGATATATGGGGTTTTAGCCAAGTTTCAGAGAGGGTGAGGATATCAGGGGTGTGTAGTGAGATCTAGGAGTGAAGTGATTTTATTACAGATTCTTTGAACATTCATGGATACTATCAAGAAGTTTTTGGAAGTTGAAGAGAAAGTGTGAGTGGTGTTAACAGGTGAGGGGTTTAGGGGGTTGAGGGATATGAGGAGTTAGATGTTGGACCTGGATTGGGATGTCTCCTGAGAGGAGTAAGTTTACAAGAGATGATTTAAGTTTGGTTATGTTGAGGTAAAAAAAGTGATACTTTGGCCTAGTCTTAGTGAGGGGTGATGTGTTTTGAGAGATAGTAAATTCATGTAGAGTTGTGTTGGGATGGTTGAATAGGGAAATAATGTATTTTTGGTTGATTGGTTTGTGAATAGGAGAATGTATGGGATGAGTAAGGGTGTGTTAAGGAGCCTTGGTAGGAGGTGCAGCTAGAATAAGAAGAAAGATATTATTGAGGAGAAGAAATAGCATGATGATGGGAATGATATGGGGAGCAGGGAGGTATATGTTAGAGAATTAAGCAAGGTGAGGATAGTTAAAATACTATGGGGAGTGAGAGTAGTGAAAGTTGTTAGGTGATGTAGGGGTAGTGTAGAAAGCATGAAGGAGGAAATGAATATAGTTGGGGAGTGAATGGAAAACTACAGAGAGGGTTAGACAAATAGGGAGGAGTAAAAAGGAAGTGTTTGTGGATAGGATGATTAGAGCGGAAATTGTGTCACCTTAGGGGGTTTGGGTAGTGTGGTTCCACTATAAATGTGGAGTGTGTGGGGATGGGTGGGAATTGGGGCTAGGGTAGGAGAGCAGAGTGAGCCCAAGTGGACCAAGGGCGAATGGAGCGGGATGGACCTTTGTCTAAATTAAAGGAGTCACCAGGAACAATCAGTGAGCTAAGAAACCGGTA
The DNA here is from genome assembly GCF_019279795.1 of Protopterus annectens. Lineage (NCBI taxonomy): Eukaryota > Metazoa > Chordata > Ceratodontiformes > Protopteridae > Protopterus > Protopterus annectens. The sequence continues at coordinate 1,264,241,188 of NC_056741.1, read as the reverse complement.
TGTTTAAATTAAGCTATATGTAAAGTTCTCCTTGTAAAGACATGAACCACATAGGTTTAATTAAGTATTGCACAGGTAAAAGTTGCAGGTATTAAGTGAAACAAAAACAAAACATGATAGTCCCTGTTAAATAAATGCTGTAATAGGTGAGTAAAAAAGGGAACAACCAAGAAATAAAACAGTCGAGGGCTGCAGAATGGTAAGCATGAGAGTGGTATAAGGGACGGAGTAGAGTGTGATATTATAATGCAGGGGGTAAACACTAGGGGGAGAGAGAGAGGATAGTACAGACAATACAAGGAAAAAAGGTGGTGCGAGGGAAAGAGCAGAGGGAGCTAGGGACTGGAAAAAGAGAAAGAAGTGGCTAGAGGAAAGTGAGGTGAGCTAGAGGCAGGTTACAGAGATGCAGCAAGTGACCAGAGGCTAAAACACAATCAAAGACTTTAAATAGTTAATAGGAGCACATATATCGCAAGGAAGAACCAGCAGATATCAGTACAGCTTTATGTTGCTGGGATGCCCATTTCACCGGTCACTGCAAGCACTGTGATGTTAGCCAGGGTTTCTAGAAAGTTTCTTGTAGTGTAATCTAAGAAAAGGAAGACAGGTAGCAGAGCATTAAACATATAATTAACATAAAAAGCTAAAACATCCTTGAAAATATGGGGCAGCTTATGATCAAATCTTAAACACAATCCGTATATATTTTTTTTATTATGTTTTGTCTTTTTTCACAACCACTCATAATGTGGGACAAATGGGTAAAATGTGGAACACTTACCAACAGCTTACTAACATTTTCAACTAGGAGGCTCACATGGTATTTAAAATGTGTTTCTTTGTACAATTATTTGCTAAATTAATATGATTCAGTATTTTTACTATATATTGGTTAAAAAATCCTAACACTGAGTGTGTAATAGAATGTTTCTATGTGGAATTGCTAGGAACACAAACTTTTTTAAGACTCAAAATGAGGAAGGTTCTTCATAATGAGAAACAATTGAGAGGTATGAGTGCCATTACTAGAATGGCTGCATGGGTTTTTGTTTATATTAGGACACACTGGGATATGCAGTAGCAAGCCCCATCCCCGGTATGACATGGGCTGACATTGTTTGTTACTTCTTATTTTTCAATAAATTAATGTTTTTGATAAGCAAGTGGTTCTTACAAGCTGAGAAATTAAATAGCTAAATAGCTTAATGTCCATCTGGGAGCTTTACCTCCAACCCCCACACCATATAATTACCAGGCAGAGGAACTTAAAATTGTATACAGTGTGGGGGGGGGTGCAAGTGGGTGGCAGCCCCCTTACTGGTCTTTTACTCTCATTAAGTCAGTAATGCCCAATATTATAGTTTCAGATTTTTTAATTAAAACTTCTTAAACATCATACTGTTCACAGAATAAAAATAGCATTTAAAAAGCATCCCAACCACCATACTTAACCAGCAGCCCCATGTGAATGTCAGTCAAGTCCTCATTGCCCACATTTGTGTGAACTACATTGGAGTGCCCTAAAGTAAATAATTGCCACTGCATGTTTCTGTTTGTCCATTTATTTACATTTCTTAGCCTGTAGACAATGATTTATTTGGACCAGTTTCAGACCTGTCTGCCTGGTGTGCCATAGAGAACATTGAAAAACTAACATTGCACACAAGTTAGTTATCTGTTTACAACATTCTTAGAGAAATGCAGTTGTGACACAAAATGGATAGTGATATGTAACAAAAGCAAACCATTATTAAAACACTGGCAAAGAGAGCAACAATTCTAACGTATTGGAAAATTAGGATGTCTGTAGGAGAAAGAGAAGAAAAGACTGAGTGGGATGGCTGGAGTTCAAATTTTTTTTTTTTTTTTTTTTTTTTTTTTTTGTGGATAAGTAAGGAAATGGAACTGTAAGGGAATGACAATAAGTATTGTGGCCTCTGGTATGAGGAAACCAGAATCATTTTGACAAGAAAGGGTAAAGACTGATGGTTAGGAAGTTGAGGATGTTGCATTAGGACATGTTGAAATTTTATTTTAAGTGATGAAGAGGCAGAGAAGCAGGACTAAGAGGGCTAACATCTGACAGGTTTAGGTTATTACTGATTTGGTGGGACAGTGGCATTCTGCCTTTCTAGTGTAAGTGCTTTATGATTTTTTCCCCAAAATTTAGAAAAGCAAGTGAGTCCCTGATTAGTGGAGGAATGGATTTCCAAAGTACATGTCTCATTATTGAGAAACTACTGCTACTGCATTGCTTATTAGTGTGTGTTGCATGAATAGAAGGTACATTTTGGGGTTGTGATCTGTTTCTTTACATAAAACATTTTACCAGAAATGGGAGTGAATTTTGGTTCAGAATGTTGAAGAAATATGGAATTTGATCTGCTCTTTACCGCACTAGAGGCCAGCTGGTCATTTTAGCAAAAAACAGTAATTTCAGATTTGGGTGCTTGGATAATGAACTGGCAGATCTTTTTGGAAGCAGTTTGAAATGGAGTGAGGTGGGGTTTGTTTTGTTAGTTTGTTTTGTTTTATGCTAAAGCTAAGATAGGGAAGACATATTCTAGCTCAACCATGAGAATTCCTTTGCCATGGCTTATTTGACTGCAGGTGAAAGAAAACTGAAAATTTTCTAAGCCCAAAAAAGAGTGTTAGGCATTTTTGGTCTAGTAGTATTGATATGATGTTGAAGATGTAAGTGTGATTCTAGCTAAAACCTTAAACATTTTAAAAAATATGGTGAGCTGAAGATTTTTTAATATAGTGGTCTGTTTGTTATATAATTATTTGTAGTTTTAGATAGCTTTGAGGTGATTTTGTCTAAATGATAATTCTTTTTATTTAAAACATTATTGGGTTGTGGTCACTCATAGAGTATAGTAAGATAGATGTGGTGAAATATTTTATCAGGGATGTATGTGATTGCAAGATCTGGCAAAGAATGTTTATTAGATAGCAGGCTGGGCATTGTGGAATGAGAGATTAGCTGGAGTAGCTGTATGTCTGGTCGCCATTCACTGAGGTTATCATTGTTCTTATCCAGAAGGTTTAAAGTCTTTGTTATAATCAGCTGTTTATTAAGAGGGGTGGACTGTTTATAGATAGAGAGTATTTTTTGTTGTTGTTTTTTTTCAAAGTTTGGTTAGGGAGGGGATGGTATGTACACTGACGCTTTGTAAAGATATGGGTTAATGAATCAGTTAGGGACAAACTTTGAGTGAGAGATGGCTTGTATGTATCACCGTGTCACCCCCAGCTCTGTTACCAAGTCTTTTTGCTATGTAGTTTGTTGTAACTGGGGAGGTGTGATGGAAAGGCCTGCATGTTGTCCTTAAGTCATAACTCAGTAATTACTGAGATATATTAGGAGTGAGCTTGCCATTGCATTAAAATATTAGTAATAATTCATACTGTAAACATTTCCTAGTGTATCATTGTCCCAGTGAAATTTTAGGTTAGGTGTTAAGTAAGAAATTACATCATTACATTTGCATGTTACTTCCACTAAGAATAAAGACTGAGTTTGACTTTGAATGTAATTCAGTATGTACCGTGGATGAATTCTTAGTTTGAACCCAAAACAGAAAATGCTTTTTGGAGGTACAAATTAAGGAATGTTGGAATATGGGAAAATGGCCGAAGGAGATCAGCGTAACTTTATTGTTGTTCATACTGGTCTAAATTTAAAAGTGTCTGTCACAGAAATCTGCATAGGTCCATATGAATTAGTTTAAAATTTATGAAAACCATTAGAAATTGTTCCTATATGTTAATTGGTATGCATCTGGCTTTAATGCAGCTATGTTCTTTCTTTTGAGGCTCCAATCATAGTAGCAGTACATTGTATGCAATGTTCATATTTTCATGCAGAGATAACCGGAGGATGTATTTTAATGAAGCAACCAGTTCCAACTCACTTATCATGAGCTAATATTGTTGGGAAAGTGAGTAATATTAGGTACTATTTAGACTGACCAACATTTTACATGCTTATAGTATAATCAAAAGGAACATACAGTTTTTGCAGGGCAGTTCATATCACCTGTGAATAGATATGAATCATTTTAATTTTGTTTACAATTTTATTAAATTAATGTTCACATTTGTGTAATTATATTTGTTATTTATAGAACATTGGTATCCGTGTTGCTTATCAAAAATGTCTTCACTTTAGCAGTAGCATAAAAGGAAGTTATACTTGTAAAAAATAGTACTAGTAATATAATTTGTAAAGGGACAGGGTTGGCACATTGCTTTATTTCAGTGTCAGCGTCTGTTTTTGTAAGAAGTTGTACCTTTTCAGGTTCTTTCAGGTGTTTTGTTCAAAGGTTATAATGTTTAATAATAAGTCCGTTCAATGAGATATAAAGTGATATAGTGATCTTGGATTCACTACATATACTTCTCAGAACTGGGTCGGCTACAGCATGTGCCTTCTTCCTTTGATAGACACACTGAAAAAAACATTTAAACTGTTTACTGCTGTTTCTAGATCTTTAATGACAGTGTCATTTTTTATGATTTGACTATTTATTTATCAATATTATTTTTAATTGTGTAGCCTTACAGTGACCACCAAGCTTCCCTATCAGCATAATTTGGACACCTTCATTACTTCCAGGGATGAAAAAAGACAATACTTTACATTCCTTTACCAAGCAAATTGGACACAAAAGATGGTGTCATCATAAGTTCCAGGGGTTTGACTTTTTTATTATATGCAGCTATATTCCACCCCCTTGCCATAACTGTGACTTCTACACAATGCCTTCTTCCTGAGGTGCATATGTGCTTTCATGCATGCTGACTGTGGTTCTACGTCATACTACTTTGAAGCATGATTGTCACAATCTCCCCCTAATGAACCAGTCATGCCACCCCCCCCCCCAAGTGGGGAAGCCTATAGTTGCTGCTCCATTCCCACTTCTCCAGTGCCAGCTTGTGGTGATTAGTTCAGTATGGGCTGCCCATTGCAAAAGTCAGGGCATTATCCGTCTATCAACGATTTGACTATTGATTTTTGTAATTATATTTTATGTCCTTTTTTGCCTGGTCTCTTGATAGTGTATTTACTTAAAAATGTGAAGTCATTACAGCTATATCATGTGTGCATTTTTTTAGACCTTCTTGGAGAATGTCACTATCTTTTATTGATGTAATAATGTTAAGCAGTTTGCGGTCATCAGCATATATAGATGTCCAGCATACTGATCACTGCTGCAAGTAGACTTAGCTGTATGGGTTTTATCCTGCCAAGGATATAGCAGTTGGCCAGCTTTCAAAGCTTCAGGGCACCTTCCACATCATCAAACCTTTAGGCAGCTTCAGATGAGTAACCTAACAATACAGGCTTGAGTGTCAAGCCCTTTAAAGCTTTCCTTCCACTAAAGAGAGAGTTCTTCTGTGGGCTTTCAAGGCTCAATGGTCAGCTTGTGCTGTTATTTTGCTAGGCAGATAAGGTCCCTTTAGGGAATACCTTCCATGTTTTAAATTTATTATTTAAATGCACTTTCCTGCTGATGAAAGTTGTTTTTTGTCTGTCTAGGAGGAGTTTGTGTTTTAACAGACTGTCACAAGACTTAACTGTGCTTTTAAATGGGAGCACACTTATTTCTTGTCAGTTTAAAAGTGGTTATAAACCAATTTTTCTGAGGAGAAACTGTGTTTATTTTACCTTTTTGGAGGTGGAAAAGTGTATGAAAGTGCTTTTTACTGTGTTCTTTTTGTGTGGGGGAGGGAGTGACTTTTAACAACTTTAAATTTTTTCTGGCTTATGCTTCTTGTATTCCCTGAGAAAGAGACACCATTTTCAACTTGGCCATGGAGCAAACTACCGGTTACACAGTCAGTCCTTATTCCATCCACAAAAAGAAAAACAGTAAGTGAACAGCCTTTGCCACCACAGCAGACTAGCAATTTGCCTCAGCCACAGGTAGGTGACTCAGCTGTGCCAAAAACTGGTTCCTCAGACCACTCATCTTTTACCTCCCAGATACCTCTGGTGCAGTACCTACAGCAGCTATGGATTGGGGGTTAGCCATGTCATCTGCAATCTGTTAAGGTCCCCTCAGTGGGCAATGGAGAGACACTCTTGTTGGTCCTGGGAGAGAGAATATAGAAGCCTTCCATCCCCATCCCTGAGGAAGATGCTGCTGTCATTAACAACTCTGTTGACCCCATTTTTCCTGTCAAAAAGTAACAGAAAACTAAACATGTATCTGCTCCATCTCAAATTTCACTGGAAAGGAGTATTTTACTACACCCAGATTAGTGTCTAAATCAGGCTATTGATCCTTCTTAAAAGGTGGTTTCTGCCAAAAGAAAAAGAGATGCCTCTTCCTGAAGAGATTCAAGATTCTGAATCTGGAGAGGAAGTCAAAGGGACATATGCAAAGTTTTATCCTCAGATGTCTGATTTAGAGTCAGAGAAGATTACTGTATCTGATTCTCCTTGTGGTGTTTCTCTTTATCTGAGATTATTTCCAAAATGTGCCAGAGTTTTCAGTGGGAGAACACTGTGGTTTTACAGGGAATCAGAAAATATTATGGAATTTCCAGAACCTTCACCCCTTCCTCTAGTGCCATCAGCACTGGAGGATGTGTGCAGCACTGCTGTAATTTTCTCGATAATCAGCCTGCTGCCCCTAAAAAGGCAGCTAGATTATATGATGTTCCTCAGTTTTTTAAGTTTTTATAGTAATCCCAAACATTCCCCACCAGCTGTAGCTTTAGGTAATTCTACTGCTTCTAGTTAATTCCATTCCTACACTTTCTGACAAGGATGGGGGAATATTTATGTTTGGGGGGGGGGGGGGTAGTGTATGCTTCTTCGTTTTATTTCCAGAATTTTTAATTATCAGGCTCATATATTAAAGTTTATCCTGGCTAATTGTGAAAGTATGAGGAATGTTTTGTCTGCAGTTTCTTCTTTTCAGGAAAATCTGCTACAAATGGTTTAGTTTCTTTCATCTTAAAGGTCACAGCTCATTGTTTAGTGTATGCATAACTCTGTTGATAGTTCTTCCAGAGCTATGGCTACAGGTGCTGTTTTGTTGAGGTTTGCTTGGCTACATTCTCAGAACCTCCCAGATGATGTGACAAATGAGATTTTAAATTCTCCTTTGGATATAGATTTAGTTTTGGTCCCTCTGCTGCAGAGATTATCAACAAGTGTGATGCAAGGGTTAAGCTGATATAGGGAATCTGTAATATTTTTCAGTCCCCATTTTCTGAATTTTTAGAGGATTCTATAATCCTTCATCCAGTATTAGCAGGAAACAAAATAAACAGTCTCAACAAAATGCTGGCAAAAAGATGTTTAAGAAGAAGAAATGGCAACATTATTCCAAAAGGAATACAGGAACTCCCCAAAACTAAGGTGAGTCCAACAATTTAAAGGACCTTATCCCCATCTCCCACACTGGTAGTCCAGTCTGTTTTCCCTCCCAGAAGATCTGAATTTCAGTTTCTGTCTTTGGCAACAGATAGTTTCAGACAAGTGGGTTCTTAAGATCATTCATCAATCTGGGTAACATTCAAAATCCTTCACCCACTCCTAACAAAGATCCTCACCAGATTGCTCAAATGTTTAACACCCATTTCATTGAGACCATAAAGAAACTAGTTATTGACTCATCTACTAAAAACAGTCCTAACTTTCAAAAAGCCACACAAATGGACCTTGCTTCTCTCTCTATATACAATAGGATTACCTCTGATAGCACGCCAACCGCTCCCCTCTTTACATTTCAACCAGTACCTACATCCTGTGAGACACAGGTGGACAGTGGTCTCACCTTCGATAACCACATCACCACAACAGTCAGGAAATCCTTCTGTGTGGCACACCTCATCACTAAGGGCTTTTCATCAGAAAAAGGAGGTCATTGTCCTGCTGTACTCTTCCCTCATTAGACCCATTATAGAATACAATGCCCCATTTGGTATGTACCTCTCAAGACATCTGCAACAACTAGAAAAGGCCGCAGAAATACCTCACTAAAAAAATCACAGGCCTAAAGCATGCCCTATGCTCACCGTCTAAAAAAACTCCACCTATACTTTGTCGCATATCGTCTACTCAGAGGCGATCTCTGCTTAACATACAAGGCCATGTCAAACCCAGAGCTGTTGGACATGATACATTTAAAGAAATCCCAATCCCTCAGAGACACATGCTCCAGGGATCTAAACCTTGTCATCACAATGAACAAAACATGCTGGAGGGATAGCTTCCTGACCCAGAGACTCCCCAGACTGTGGAATAGACTGCCCATACATGTTAAGCAGAGCGTCTCTTTGGCCCTCTTCAAAAGGAACCTTGATGATTGGATGGGAGATAGGAAATTCACCCTGGGGATCACATCAGTCACCCTGCTAGACAGGGATCCAGGGAAGTAAATACTGTGGGAAGAAATAGCCAGGGAATTGTTATGGCTAGGCTTGTATAGGCCCTAGGGCCGACAGCCTAGTACCAACCTATGAACCTATAACCTGCTAAACAAACTAAAACCCTGCTCACTCTCTGCTGATAACTGACCTCCTGAATACTTACAACTTGCAGGCAAAGCAATAGCTTATCCTGTAAGTATTCTAATCAATCTCTGAATGTTATGTCCCCAGCTGTGGAAAAAGTATGTCATAACTCCTCTACATAAACATGGAAATGCACATGATCTCTCAGATTATCGGCCAATTTCCATACTCTCCCCACTTTCAAAAATCTTAGAAAAGTGCATATGCACCTAACTACTAAATCACCTTACATATAATAATCTCCTAGCTCCCACTCAACATGGATTTTGTCCTGGACATAGCACAACTACAGCTTTACTCTCCTTCACTGATATTGTTAATAAGGCTCTTGATGCTGGCCTAATAACGTCAGAACTACTATTGGACTTATCAAAGGCCTTTGACACAGTATCACACCCTAAGCTAGTACAACAATTACAAAAACTAGGATGCTTCCCAAGCATGTTAACTTGGTTCTCCACCTATCTAAATAATAGGCAACAATCTGTTAAATGACAAAACCAACAATCAGAATATCTGATAAATAATACAGAAGTCCCACAAGGATCCATATTAGGACCACTGCTTTTTAACATTCATTAAAGATCTTAATACATCCTCCCAACAATGTACACTCAGCCAATATGCTGATGATTCAGCTATCATTTCTTCTTCCAATAACTTCTTCAACCTCCAAAAGATCACACAAGATGCATTCAGTTCCATAGAAACATGGCTAAATGACACTCAATTAATGGTAAATCCCAAGAAAACAAAGCTGTTGCTATTCACATCAAAACTTCCAGACATAGACTTCAAGATTTTTTCACTGAACAATATAGAAATTGAACAGGTTGCAACCTCTAAACTTCTAGGAATTATTATTGATAAACTTTCTTTCAAACAACATATTCTCAGCACAATAAAAAAAAAAACACTTCAAGCTTGGCAAACTATACTGATATAAACTTTACTTAGATAAACAAACAAAAATACAACTAGCAAGCACTTTACTTATCCCCTCCCTCCTCTACAGCAGCCCCATTCTCACAAACCTCCATACATCCCTCTGCAACAAACTGCAATCCTGCTATTATAAGATAGCTAAATTTGCCTTCAGCATGCCCAATCAGTCACACCATTGTAATGCCATTACTAACTTGTCCTGGCTTGAATTCCAACATCATCTCATTACACTCAATTTACTCTCGCTCATGAACTAATTTTTAAACCAGGTAACTGCCCTGCACTTCAATCTATCTTACAGACGGGTCTATATTAGAACATCGAAGTTTCAAAACTTCGAATGTTCTAATATCGATCCCTATTTAGCAAACACTTACAACATCGAACATGCAGAACAGCGAATTTTTTCCTAGGGAAAAAATTTGCTGTTCCAAATCACATACACACAACATAAGCACACCAAACAAACAGCAATCCACACATATACACCTAAAATCTTACATCTAACCGTACACTAAACTGTACATACACCACTAACTATCCACTTACCTTAACCCAAACCCTAACCCTAAGGTCTGTCACTATCGCACACTCACCTCACCCACGTCCTAACCCTAACTCACCTAACCCGCCCTAACCCTCACGTCCACACAATCGCACACATACCTAACCCGCGCCCTAACTCACCTAACCCATGCCCAATCGCACACTTACCTGAACCCGACCCATAACTTTCCACCATAGTGCTGAAAATAGCAAAGCGACAGAAACGGACAACCAAATTCTTTCCCTAGGAAAAAATTTGGTTTTCTGTAGCTTTGCTATTTTCAATGTTCGCTGAATAGGGTCGATATTAGAACATTCGAAGTTTTAAAACTTCGATGTTCTAATATAGACCCTTACAGACATATAGCCCAACTAGAACTCTATGGTCTACAAATAAGCAATTTCTAAATGTTATTAAACCCAACAAAAGAGCTGGGCAATCCCTATATTCCCATAACATTGCCAAACTATGGAATGCCCTTCCTTCTTACATTACTCAACTAGACTCCTCAAAAGCCTTTAAAGCTGCACTAAAAACCCACTATCTAAATAATCCCACCTGTACATGTGTAGTACAATGTAAGCCTGCTTAATCCTTCATATCTATTACTCTTTTTCCCTCTTTTAAACGTCTGTATACTAATCTCTTCCTCCTCTCTACTACTAGTGTTTTTTTCCCTATGTATAATAATTTTTAAATTTATATTGATGGTTGTATTTTTCTGTATGTAATGTATATACTTTTTATACTGTATGATAACATTTATGTACATCTAAATTTTTACCTTGTATCAATACCCCTGGCCTATGTAATTGTAAATATAACTCCCTATTCATTTTTGTATGTTTGTTTAAAATTTTTATTTATTTATTTATTTATTTTATTTTATTTATTTATTTTTTTTGTGGAGCTTTTCTCCCCAAGCCTCCACTGAAAATGGGTTTCTGACCCAGTGAACTTTCCCGGTCAACAAATGTCAATAAATAAATAAATAAATAAATACATGTTACAGATGGCAGTGGGAGGCAGAGGCAATTTTTCCTTTCCAGGTAGGTAATTCCTCATCCACTAGACCAGACTGCTCTATTTCCCCATCTCAAAGAGTAATAGAGCTAGTTCTACTTTCCTAGTTTGAGAAAGATTTTTATTCAAGGGTGTTTTTGGTGCCAAAGAAAGAAAATGCATGCACACCAGTTCTGAATCTTTCTTTCCTAAACCAATTTGCAATACTGCCCAAGCTCAAAATGCTGTCACTTCACAGCCTGTTATCCATTCTTCCTCACTTAAGTTTCCTGGCAACACTAGATTTAAAAGATTCTTATCATTGTATCCCTTTTCATTCAGATTTCAAATGTTTTTTTTTAAGTTTTGTGTTTCTGGATTGTATTATTAGTTTGCTGCCTTACCCTTTGGATTATCCACTGCACCAAAGTGCCTAGATCCAGTTATAGCTCATTGCAGGCTACAGGGTATCCACATTTATCCAAGTTAAGCAACTTGCTTATCTTTGCAGAGTTTTTTTCAAAGTGTCAAGATTCTCTCATTTGGGTGACAGATCTATTACACAAGCTGGGATTCCAAAAGAACATTCAAAAGTCTTTTCTGACTCCATCACAAAAGATAGTGCTGCTAGGATGTCTGCTAGACATGTCAGTTCAATGAACTTTTGTTCCACAGGAAAAATAGAATCTATATCTAAATCTGTTACTCAGAATTTTGTCACTGCAAAATAATACCTCAGGATTTTGGGTCTGATGACATTTATGATTCTAATGATATCCCTGTCAAAACTCCACAAGAGAAAGATACAACGGTATCTGAAGTCTCTTTGATCCTAGCACCAACATCCATTATATTTTCAAATTCTACTGGAATTTATCAGAAGATAAATCACGTGGCGGGAACAGCAAATATCCATAATTCCAAGTCTCCCCTACCCCTGCTCCAAAGCAATCAGTCACCATAGATGCCTTTGCTTAGACAGTAGTTTCAGGAGGGAAAAAAGTGCAAGGTGTCTGGGACACCAATGACAGACGCGTACACAGAAATACAAACAAATATATATTCTTTTTTTAAGCAAGAAACATCTTTATTGAAATATCAGTTATGACATAGGCAATCATCATTTATAGAAATGAAAACAAACCACATTGGCTTATTTTCAGTTGCAAACATTATACATCACTTATAATATTCTCTACAGACATTGTCAGTCAAATATTACATAGCTTATTCAGTTCCTGCCTCCCTTAAACATCATTCCTCCTCCAAAGATTATTCTGCATGTATTGTTCCCACAATTCCCTTTTTTTCTATGTAATTTGCTTCTACCCTTTTCTAAAGATCTCACTTTCAGTTCTTTTATCTCTGTTACTAAATTCACTACATCTAGTACAGTTGGTTTAGACTCTGATTTCCATTTTCTAGTGACTGCTTTTTTGGCAGCCACCAGAATTAAACTCAGCAAGGCCTTACTATGTCTAGTCAATTTTGATTCTGTATCACAGCTCAAAAAATAATTTTGTTAGTCACACCAATTTGTTCACCCAGTATTTCTGATAAAGTAGTCTGCTGGGAGTTTTTAAAGTCTGCCAGCTCATTACACTCCCAAAAATATATTCCCAATTATGTCTTTTTTTCCCTATCACAACTCAAACATTTGCATTCTACCTGAGAAAAAAATCCTTGGAGCCTGCTCCGGGGTATAAAATACCTATGCAAACACTTCCAAGCAAAAATCCTAAATCTTCTCGGTTTTGCTGCATATTTGGGAGCCATGCATACATCATCCCATTGTTTGTGAATTCCTTATCCAATCTCTCTTCCCAATGCTTTCTAACCTCCTCTGATTGATTCCTATAGTTATCATCCAATATTTTATATGCCCCACTAATTATCCCTTTTTAACAGCAACTTCCATTCTATATTCTTCTAAAACTCTACCAGTGCTGGTCTTTCACTTAGGATCCCACTTTTTTTTATCTTTGCCTATACTTTGATATCAATCCTTGATAGAGAATGTGATCTCTAGCCTGCAGTTCAAATGAATTATTGGCTTGTTCTCATTGTGTTACCTTTTCCTCTGTAATTGTTTACTCCCAGTACCTTAGTTCCTTTGTCAAATTTTCCCACTAAATTCCAGCCTCCTCTTGCCTGTTCTCTGTACCCCTAATTGCAGTCATCTCTATTAGCAGAATCTCCTTTCTCCCATCCCCATGTTGGCTTAGACCTTAGAATACTTTCTGCTACTTTACGAATATAATATTCTGTGTGGTTATTGTTATTCTCCTTAAGGATCTGCATCCAAAATCCCAGTCTAGCCTTATTTCTTGAGCTTCCCCCATTTCATCATCATCCCTTTCCATTTTTAATTAAAGCTTTCTGCTTGTACTATGTATAGGAGCCTGAACTGTGTAGTTCTGAAATACCCATTCAAATCAGGTAATCCTAAGCCAGTTTATTTTATTGGAAGAATCAACTTATCCCACTTGACTGTTGCTTTCTTCCCCTACCAGATAACCTACTTCGACTCTTTAATTGCTATCCACAACTTCTCTGGTTGATAAAAATATGCCTGACCTGTGTATAAAACTAAATAATTTTCACTGCTTGTATCTTGCTATCCATACCCATAAAACAGAGCTTACAAATTTCTCAGTTTTTGTATTAGCTTTTGTTTAGTCTCCTCTCACATATTCTTAGCTGCCATAAAGGAATCTTTTTTTAATACATACTCATAAGTACTTCATTTTATAATTTCCCCATAAATATGGGTATTGCTGACAAATTTGTGTATAGGTACATAGTTTACAGCTATTGCCTTTGTTTTATCTTTATTAATTTTGAAACTTGAAACTGTCTCAGAATTTTCCACACCATTGAAATGTTCCTTTCTAATTTTATCAGGTACAAAATAATATAATCTGCAAATAAAGCAAACATTTCTTGTTTACTATACCCACTATGTCCTTGAATTTCCGGGAAATAGAACACCACCAAAACATATTAATACAAGCACACAAAACTATGTAAATCCTCAAATAATGAAGTTAACTATCCTAAAAGGAACAATTGTCCCAAACTGACAGCTCTCCTCACAGGCGTGAATTGACCTATAGTGAAGATTATCCTTGCTAAGACACATGGTACAGTCTGTGCTTCTACTTGCACCAAGTGCTGTCTGTTTTTGTCTTATCTTTATTCCTCTCATACAAAAGATATGTTTTTCTAATCAAAGCACTCAGCCCTCTGAACAATCTTTCCCCCTTTGACCTCTTCAAGTTGTTACAGACAATACCACAATCATGTGGTACATCAACAAGCAAGGGGGACCAGGTCTTACCCTCTTTGAGACTAGTCATGTTAGCTTTGGATATAGCTTTGCAGCACAATCTCACTCTGCAGGCATCTTACATTCCATCTGACCAAAACTGTGTGGCAGACAAACTGAGCAGGACAAAGGTAGACCCTCATGAATTGTTAACTAGATCAGGGGACTTCCAAGTTTTGATCCAACTGTAGGGAGTCCCTCAAGTAGATCTCTTTGCTTCCATTCTGAACAATCAGCTAGCAAATCTCTGCACCAAGACTCCATGCAAGAAGGCCTGGAATATAAATGTATTTTTCTTTCCTTTCCTTTCCTTAGACACAAATGTTCCTTTCCACTTTTCTACTCTTTCTACTGATATCCAGGGTAATTCTGAAGATTCAGAAATAATCCCCCAAGATCATTGTGGTGACTTCATTCTGGCCCAGGCAACAGTGGTTCTCCCTTCTTTTGGAAATGGCCAGAGGCAATTACCACAAGCTTCCTTACATAATGGATCTACTCAGACAAGAATAGGGGTGTCTGATACACCCTGACCTCAATCAACTTCAACTGACTGCCTGGATGATAGGGTCTTAATTCCCTTTAGGCACCTGTTTACTTAAGCTGTGCAGCAGTTAGTAATGGAGGCAAAAAAAGTCTGCTAATAGAAAAATCATATATTACAAATGGAAAATGTTTTCTAATTGGTGCTGACAACATAACCAACACCCATTCAGGCCTAGTGTTTCTCTGGTTTTACAATAGTTGTATTAGTTACTATGCTATGGCCTTTTTTACTCCTCCATCAAGGTTCATTTATCAGTCATTTCAGCACGTCTGCCCATGGATCTCCCTCTTTCAAGAAATGCTCATGTCAAAAAGATTTTGAAAGAGGTTTTGCATAGCAGGCATCCAAGAAAACCGGTGACTGCCTTGGGATCTAGATTTTGTGTTAAAAAAGCTAATGCTTGTTCCATTTGAACCAGCTTATCACCTAAAGTTCTTAACACCGAAAACTGTTTTACTGATTGGTCTGACCTCTGCAAAAAGAATATCTGAATTGCAAGCTCTTATGGTGAGTAAACCATGGCTCATTTTCCACAGAGACAGAGTTTCTTGAGAACTAATCCTTATATGCCTAAAGCTGTATCCAAGTTTACTTTAAGCCAAACTTCATCTCCCAGTTTTCTTTCTTGAACCTAAAAATGAGGGAGAAAGGATACTCCACAACTCGGATGTCCCCAGACAACTCAGATACTATAGTGACAGAACTAAATCTTTCAGATCTTTGGATTGGTTGTTCATTTCTTGTGAAGGTAAGAAGGGAGAAGAGTATTCCCAAATGGTTGCCTCAGGGTATTACCTTTTGTTGTTCTTGCCACAAAAATCTATTCCAAGCAGGGTCAAGGCCCACTCTACCAGGGCCTTGGCTTCAGCTGTGGCTTTTTTTGGAAAGGGTTTGAATATAAACGTATTCTACAAGGAGCAACATGGTCCTCTGTACATAGTTTTCAAAGTAATATGAATTTGATTCCTTCTCTAGGTCTAGATCAGGATTTGCTAGGACCATTCTCCAGAGGCTCCTGGACCCTTCCTCTTCCACCTGTCAACATTTTTAAGTTAGACTAATCTACCCATATAGCCAAGGCTACTGCAGCAGTGCTCATTCAAACAGCCACTGTTATGATAAGTTTACTTGCACAACTGTACTTTATTCCCACTTTTGCATCTGAAAAGACTAGCCATAAAAGACGTGTCTCTAGTACTGATCCCTGTGAGACTCACTGGCTACCCATTGTACCTGATCTGCACCATATTGCATAACCATTATTTTTTTTTTTTCACTGAATTACAAATGGATTGACATTTATTGCTTATAATTTGTCAATTCCCTTATGTGGACTAATGACAAAAGCATTAGCTAGGTCAAAATAAGCAATGAGCATTGTCAGCCATTTATTGACTGTTAATGTTACCTCTTTAAAGAATACTACAAGGTTCAAAAGGCAATCTCTCCCCTTAGCAAACGTCTACCATTCCATGTTAAACAGAAGTAAGTAAATAAATAAGATAGGTTCCATGTGCCATTTTGCATAAGTTTCATCATGACTCTCTTTACGTTTGACTGCTGGTCAAACTTAAGGGTCTGAAATTGTTTGGGTCTATTGAGACACCCCTCCATGCTTTGTGAATTGATACCACTATATCCTTCTGCCAGGAATGTGTTCATTTGCTAACATTTTAACATGACTGGCAATGGTTTAATTATGTTTTTTCTTAACTCTATGTAACAAAGTACAATATATATAAAAAAAAAAAAAAAAATTTTTTTATATATTAATGTTTTAGATCTATTGTATTTATATGCTGCAATTTGAATTTTAGTATTTGACACAATGTTATTATCATGTTTTTCCACTAGGGGTTCTGAAACAATGTATCTAGTTTATCTAGGTTGTGATGTCACAACCTGGAACAGTTTGGTTGGTTATGTTAGATTTTTAAATGTTTTGCTTAGTTAGTTTCATGCTCTGATGAAGCTACTTAGTGAAAGCGCTTACTGTTTGTATTAAACATCGTTTTTTCATTTTTATGACTGTGGACTATTCCTTGCCAAGATTGTGGACTGCGACTGTTTTATTTTTTTATATAAAGTACAATATATGCTGCCTACTGCTATGCAAATTGAGTTTTTACCTTTACCTGTGGCAGTAGTTATCTCTTCCTTAGTTATACATAAGGGATGCATGCCCTAATATTTGTAGCACTCTGATGTATTTCTTTGCTTATTAAGAAATTCACACTAAATGTTTTTCTGCAAGTACATCAATTTCTGAGAGACTTGGTTGGCTACAATCATCTGCATTAGAAGCTGAAGTTAAGTGCAAACTTACAGTACTATATTCTAGTCTTCTGCTAAGTGCAAACCTGCAGTTTTAAAAGTACTGTATTTTATTATTTCTGTTACCTAATTGTTTCACTGAATAGTGTGCTGTGTGTCTCTCTGCTGTAAGAGGGGGTGGCGGTCTTCTCACTTCTTTCTTATCTGATATTTAACTGTTAGCTTAGAGGGCTTCCTCTGCACTTTAAGTACTAGCCACAAAGTTTGAGAATTCATTTTATGCTCAATTTCTCAGAGACTTGGTTGACTACAATCACCTGCATTAGAAGCTGAAGTTAAGTGAAAACTTGCAGTACTGTATTCTAGTCTTCTGTTAGTGCTGTATTTTATTTTTTTCTGTTACCTAATTGTTTCACTGAATAGTGTGCTGTGTGTCTCTCTGCAGTTAGTTCCTCACCCACCCTCCCTGTTCTTGTCTTGGTGTTAGTGTTGGTAGCTCTGGAATTGCCTACCCCTCCTGTAAGTCTGTATTTGAATACTCCTCCTGGGTCCATCTCATTTGCTCACTTAACCGACTTCAGTGAGATCATATTCTGAGTGTAGTGTTCACTCTACTTAATACAGAGAGAAGATTTGAGAAGGCCAACCCACTTAGGTTCTTCCTTCCTCTCTCCTTGCACTTTACAAACAATAAAAAATTGCACTTTATTCATCTGCTTTTAATGTATTGTGTTTCCTCCTACTTTATTTTGCTTTTGCCTCCGCTTAAATGTACTCAATTCTATTTATTCTGCTGCATGTATTACTGCTTGGTAGTTTGTTTGTTTGTTTGTTTGTCTTTTCAGCTTTTCCCGGTTAGGGGTCGCTACAGTGGAACTCCGGTCTGCTAATGATTGGCAGTAGATTTTTATGGTGCCGAGTTGCCAGCCTGACACCCAACCTTCAGTGAAGGTACACCCATTCACGCATATCTTTTGGAGGCCACTCGGTCATGGGGAGGACATGCAGACTCCACATAGAAGGCACTCCAGCTGAGAATCAAACAGGAGAACCTCTTGCTGTGAGGCAACAACACTACCGCTGTAGCACCGCGGAGTGGTAGTAGCCTGATTAAATTGTAACTGTTATTCTAAGTCTTTTGGTTTAAGCAGTTGGCTTTCATACCAGTTGTTTTACATTAAGAAGGTTTGTGGTCTGCACTGTTGTGGCAGGACAGGTAGCTTACATCCTTCTAAGCTGGGAATTGCTGATTGAAGGCTTAGTGTCTGCTATTCTAAAAGTGTATTAGTTCTGGTTTAAGCCCTTGGACTTCAGGCCACTTACTCTACATTAAGAAGGTTTGTGGTCTGCACTCTTGTGGGAGGAGAGGCTGGATTCTGCCCTTCTGAGCTGGGAATTTCTGGTCACAGGCCTATTTTGCCTGCTTATTTGAACTGTTTCTTACTGAAATTGGTGCACCTTGTTGCTGTAGCATAGACCAGATTCAGGCCTGCTAAAATCTAACTTTGTTTGTATAACTTGAGCACTGATCCAGGCCATCTTTTTTTGGAAAAGGTTCCCCTGCACCCTAGTGGCAGGAGTGTGCAGTTAAAACTTGTCTGATTGAAGACTGCTGGAACAGGGCTCAGTTTATATATATATATATATATATATATATATATATATATATATATATATATATATATATATACTACACTTTATTCATCTGCTTTTACTGTATTTGTGTTTCTTCCTATTTTAGTACTAGGTGCATTGACTACAACTCTGATCTGACATATATAACAATGAGTATCCTTTTCTGTGCATTTAAAGTTTTTTTTAATTGTATCTGCTTTATTTTCTAGAAAAAAAATATACTTGTTTCCCGCCTTTCTAAGCTAGTATAGTCCAGTTTTCAGGCTAGTGCTGAATTCAGGGCTGTGTTACAAATATCTGTGTCTGCCCATACCTTACTTGGATAGAAGGAAGTTTCTCTGTTCACCTGTGAGAGAGGGGAGCTTTGAGCAGCCTGTCTGTCCCTGGAGGAGTGGTTTCAGCCCAGAAATGAGTAGTTTATTGGCCATTTTGGGATAATTTCTCTCTCTCTTTCATTTCCCTGCTATAAAAAACACATTTTCCCGGTTTTGTGCGCTGGGCAGCGCCGGTTAGCTAGGGTATAACTATTCCTGGCTCCACAAAGTCTCCTCTTCAATTTTTCCCTTGGAACTAGACAAACTTTCAGCTTAAGCACTCAAGCCATTAATTTCTCACCCTGGCACTTGCTCAAAACTCATAGCAAGCACTTATAAACCCTAGCACTAGACCCCCCTATACTGTACAGAAGGACAAGGCTTTCTATTCGACCTTACCAGCCACTCAGTAAAACAGTTCACTGTACCTATTCAGGCATGTCCAAAGGGCAGTTTCAGGTGTACTCTCCAGTCCAACTGGTGAATCTGGGCATTTTGAGGCAATGTTACAACTGCCTCATTTATATAGACAACCCCTGCCTCATTTATATAGACAACCCTCTCCTCCTACCACCAAACACTAATACATGCAAGAGATGCAATTATACAGCCAAACTGGAGGCTAAGCTCTCTCAATCCAAGACTGGATCAGACAGTCAAGAGGAGAAGGGAAATACTTGCATCACACCACCAGTCTCACACAGACCCATTAAACCAGCGCTGGCAAAAAACACACATAAATACATGAAAACATACTCGGAGGCTCTAAATAAAAATCTGCAAAAGCAACAGAGACCTCCAAAGCAGACATCCAAGCACCCTCCACCCGCCAACACAAACCATGGAACACATACTTCACAAAACCAGTGTGCCACACAATCACAGCCCTTAAGGCAAAATAACATACCCAATACACTAGCAATTGGTGACTCTATAGTCAGGCACACTGATGTCCCACTCACTAGGCTGAATAAGGAGAAGGTTACTGTTAGCTGTCTGTCAGGTGCCAGGATCTGCCACATAACACAAGCACTCAGGTCACTCCAGAACAAGTACAAATACAACTCTGTCATTGTCCATGTTGGTGTGAATGACCTGAGCCGTTCCTCCCTGGACTACATGAAAAGAGACATGGAAGAGCTCTCTGATCACGTAGCCCAGGCTGGTATGGCCCTGACCCTGAGTAGCATCCTGCCCTCACCAAGAATGATACCACAGTATAAAGAAAAAATTATCAATTTCAACAATTGGCTACGTTTCTGGTGTCATTCAGAGGGGATCCAGTGTCTGTCCACCTGGGATGACATGCTCGACAAGCCACGCTGCTTCGCTAGAGATGGCTTGCACCTGTCACCCTTAGGCTTTCGAATACTGGCCAAAGCTCTTGCCACCCCCATAGTGCCTTTTTTAGGGAAGGCTCAAAAGACAAACCCACCACTGTAAATAAGCACAAGTAACAAAAAACTGAGGGTAATGCTACTCAAAATGCACGCACTTGAGGCACTCCCCAGTATGGAGAAAATCGATATATGTGCAGTAACAGAAACCTGGTTTAAGGCTTCAGAGAGCACCCCAGCACTACCAGGCTACAACTCATACCATACATTTCGGCCACAGAACCCGGACCAAAATACAAAGGGGGGGGGGCATATCCATATTCATCAAGGATACCCACACCTCCAGGTTAGTGGTACAGCACAATGCTTCAGAGATCATCCACGTGCAACTAACAATGGGCAAAACTGCAGTTTAAATTGTAGCTTGCTACACATCACCCACCATGTCCCAAGACCCCCATTCCACATTTCTGGAAACACTGGGAAACATAAAGGTCCTACCAAACACCCTAATATTGGGTGATTTCAATTACCCAAACATTAACTGGGAGAACTACTCAAGTACTAACTCCCTTGTCCAACATTTCCTAGAATTTATAAACTCAAACACCCTGGATCAACTGGTCAACACTCCCACCAGAGGTGACAACATATTGGACCTGGTCATCACCAACATGGGTGACCGGTGTTCCATACTAGAGGTCAACCCCTTGCTGGTTAGATCTGACCATAAACAAATCACTCTGGATATCCACATTCCACCCCCACCCCCGGACAAGGAAACCACTGTGAAAAACATTTCGAAAGCAAACTTCACGTTACTTAAGTCCGAGGTGGAAAGTTTCAAAGCCCCCATGCTAAAGGATAACACTGTCCAAGCTGCAAAATCCATTAATAATGCATTCTACAGGCACCTACAAGAATGCATGGATCGTGATATCCCAAGCAAAACCAAGACTCACTCCTCCAAGAAAAGGAAACCAGTCTGGTGGACCCCTGCCATAAGCAAGCTATACAATAGAAGGATTAAACTAGTACAGAAAAGAGTAAAATCCCAAGAAGGGAAGACATCCCTGAATAGTATCAGCAAGAAACTACGTTCCCTCATAAAATCATCCAAGGCGAGCCTCAAAAAAAGAAATTGCCAAGGACTCCAAAGATAACCACAAGGCATTTTTTAGCTATATCAAGAATCTAAGTGGCAATGCTCAGATCTGCTCAGAGTTAGTGCAGAATGGCACAAAATACCCTGAACTGACTGATATCACCAACATCCTGGCAGACTGGTTCAGTACAAACTTCACCCCCCTCGCACCCTCAAAAGAGCCCATAACCATACCAGAAGAATTTAGAATCCCTGAAATCACAGACACTCAGGTTAAAACAGCCCTCTCCAAAGCCAAAAACACAGCATCAATGGGACCGAACGGTGTCCCAGGCTGCATCCTACACGAGCTCAAAGACGAACTAACCTCTCACCTAAACACACTGTTCAAACTCAGCCTCTCCACAGGCTACGTACCCATAGAGTGGAGCACAGCAACGGTTATTCTGCTCCACAAAGGTGGAGCCACAACAGACCCCAGGAACTATCGCCCTATAAGCCTGACTAGCTTGGTCTGCAAGGCTATGGAGCACATCATCATAGAACTCATTAACAGAGACATTGGGAACCTCCAAACACTGGACACTACCCAGTTCAGCTTTGTTAAGGGCAGATCTTGCCTCCTAAACTGGGTGAACTTCTTTGAGACAGTTACCAAGGCTATGGATGAGGGAAGGTGGTACACACAGACTACCTAGACCTCACAAAGGCCTTCGACAATATTCCCCATTCTGGTATTATAGACAAGCTCACCAGCCTGAACATAAACCCCTACGTCACAAGATGGGTTGCCAACTGGCTCACAGACAGAACCCACATGGTGAGAGTTGCAGGAGCTAAGTCCGACTCTAAACCGGTTACAAGTGACATTCCCCAGGGCTTAGTCCTAGGACCCCTCCTGTTCGGCATATACTTCTCAGAGGTACAGGCAAGCACAGGAGGACTATGGCTGACCAAGTTCACAGATGACTGCAAACTAGGGACTATAATTGACTCTCTGGCTGACAGAGATATCCTCCAAAAGGGTCTCACTGAGATGGATACCTGGTGTCAAAATCATGGCCTCAAGC
This sequence comes from Protopterus annectens, assembly GCF_019279795.1. Taxonomy (NCBI): domain Eukaryota; kingdom Metazoa; phylum Chordata; order Ceratodontiformes; family Protopteridae; genus Protopterus; species Protopterus annectens. The sequence goes on along the minus strand of NC_056741.1, from coordinate 1,264,218,549 downwards.
TTAATGCCAAAAAGTGCATAGTCATCCCCTTTGGAAAAAACAAAGTACCCACAAACTACCACATAGGTGGTAGTCCCCTAAATACGGAAGACATAATAAGGGATCTGGGGACCCAAGTAGATAGTAATCTCTCCTTTGATAATCACATCACCACAGTAGTCAGGAAATCCTTCTACGTGGCACACCTCATCACAAAAGGTTACTCATCCAGGAAAAAAGAGGTCATTGTTCCCCTTTACTCATTACTCATTAGACCCATTATAGAGTACAACGCCCCTTTTGGTATGTACCTCACAAGGCATCTACAACAACTGGAAAGATCACAGAAATACCTCACAAAGAGGATTACTGGCCTCAAACAGATGCCCTATGCAGACCGTCTCAAAAAACTACAGCTTTACTCCATCGCATATCGCCTACTCAGAGGCGATCTCTGCCTAACATACAAAGCTATGTCAAACCCACAGCTGTTGGACATGCTCCATGTAAAGAAATCCCAATCCCTCTGAGCTACACACTCTAGGGACCTAAACCTTGTCACCACAATAAACAGAACATGCTGGAGGGATAGATTCCTGTCTCAGAGACTTCCCATACTCTGGAACAAACTACCTATCTATATCAAACAAAGCTCCTCATTAGCACTCTTCAAGAAAAATCTTGATGATTGGATGGGATATAGGAAATTCACCCTGGGGATCACTTCTGTGGCTCTGCTTGACAGGGGCACAGGAAAATAATTTTCTTGGGTGGCAAAAGCCAGGGTACTGTTTGGCTAGGCTTATATAGGCCCTAGGGCCAATAGCCTAGTACCTACCTATGAACCTATGTCCTTTGATGATTACTAAAATATGTAATTTATGGCATCATAGTTTCCATTGTTAAAATCTAGGAAGGATAGCTTATTTGTGACTCAGCCTACATTTATGTAAGAGACCAAGAAAAAGAACTCTTTTGTTGGAGTTATTGAAGAAGTTTGGAACTCTAAGTTACAACAAAAAAACAAAGCGATACCAAACTACTGAAGATTGTTCACACTATAAATTCGCAGTAAATGAAAAAAAATGTGAGCACACCAGCACAGCCACCAGTAATATATATAATACAGAGATTTATTGACAAGGATTAGCACTTTTGCAGGGTTACCGCTTCATCCGATCCAAGTAAAAGAATAAAAACAACAGAAGACACATTGAATATAAAAGAATTTGTAACCAATTAACAACTGTTATCAATAAAATAATATCAATTAAGCAAAAATCACCACCTCCTATTTAAGGCAGGTCTTCCATTGCCCTAGATGCTCAATTTATTCATCCAGTGAGTGACCGGACGTGTTTTTTCACCTAGGTTTATGGCAACTTGTAAGAGCAATGACCTAGTTTATTTAGCAACATGTTGTACATGTGAATGTTTTTATGTAGGAAAGACTACATACCAGCTAAGAGAACACATATTAGAGCATTTAGACAATATTCTTAAAAAAACTCTCACCAATGCCCTTTCTAAGCATGCAAATTCATCAGGACATAATGTTTTTTTATTTTAGGGTTTTAAAACTAGTTCCACCTAGTAACAGAAGGGGTGATATTAATAATCAAGTGGAAATGCTTGAGGTAAAATGGATTGTATCTTTACAAGCACGTAAGTTTCCAGGTTTAAACTCTGGTATTCCTCTTAGGCCTGCCTCAGTTACTGTTACTGGGAGAGTGACAGTAAGCTATTATAGGCAAAACATAAGCAGTGGCATGTACGTTAGTCAGAAATGTTTATAAGATGACAGATTTTATTTATGCTCTTAAAAGGTTAATGTTGTAAGAATTTACCACAGCAAAGACAGGAATAGCAAATTGTAGCTTTGGCATGAATATGGTCCTAGCAACTGATATGCAAGAATCTGGTATGAGGTGCTTGGTGAATTTGTCAGTATAATTAAGCTGAGATAGTACCTTGTTGATTGTAAGCACAACATGACTATGAAATGTGAGAGTGGGGTGAAGTACGTCCAAATTATTTGAAGGATCCGGACGGAGATATGACATAACTCCAAGTAGGTGCGTAAAAAGATATTTTGGAATTGTGCACCAACTTCTAAGATGTAGTCCCTTACTCCAACAGACAATTCAAGGTTCTGAACAGTTTTGCAAAAAAAAAAGGCTCTTCTAGCATTCTATAAAAATGTTAGCAATTTCTATAATTAATAAGCCATGTTTTTTTAAATACATCTTACTGCAAAAAAAAAAAAATGTTAATGCTTATACCAGGATATGACTACACCCATGAGTCCAAGAATCTTGGAGTTGTAACAGGGCTGCCATAAAGATCTTCAGGAGTTTCCAAAGATTATGTTTCTGTTTTTGTATGCATTACAAATGAGAATACTTTTGTTAAATCTGGCGCAGTGGTCAAAAAACTATTTTTGCAAACTATTTTCTCTTTAAGGGTCTTTGGACCCTTCTTGACTAAAAACAAGTCATCATCAAATAGGTTACTTTTGAGAATGGAAAGTTCAATTGGAGGATCGTTAATAGATGAGAGAAAAGAAAAGATTGAGGACTGAGCCTTAAGAAATGGGCCAGCTTTTAAAACAGTGCTACTACAGCCGGAAAAAGCTGTAGACAGAGGACACTGATTTATTAGTGTAGTAATTGATACTATAGTTTATTGTATCGTGTATGAAACCCACAGTGAAATGCAAGACATACTCCAATGATGTCTCAAATCAGCAAAACAATCCATGTGAGTAAACCACTGTCTTTATTATTAAGAATGTATTCAGTGGCCATATAAAGGACAACCAAGATATTGAAAGACGGTCTAAAACCATACTGGTTGTTATTTCAGATACAGAAATCACAACGAACAGCAGAAGCGATGAACCAGCCACCTAGGACAAGTTGGTATAATACTCCTCTGCTTTCAGTCGATGATGTCAGAGCGTCACTTGGTAATGACAAGTTTGAACTTTCTGTTTCGTATCAGTTGGCTTAGTGAGACATATTTAGCTAAATGTGAGTATTTTGGTATTTAATATCTATGAAGAAATGTTATAAATGCATATACAAGGTACGACACATTTGCATTTCTGCTATCACCATAACAGTTTGCTGAATGTAACCATGCAAGATGGCTTTGGACTTCGAAGCTATATATGATTGTTTTGAGGATCGAGATTTGCATTGTTTTGGATGTTATGATGTAGAATACTTTAAGTATACATCCTATATGTTCAGGATTTATTTACAGTTACAATGTCCAACATGGTAGCATCTTTAGACTACTTTTGGTCATACTGCTGAATATATGGTGATTTGTTCGATCTGCATTTTTCTCATGCTGAAACGCTTCATTTAAATATGGTTTAGGCTCACGGTTCTATTGTTTATTTGTATGATGTTTTATTAACTATTAACAGTTTTAAGAGCTGGACATGCCACAGTTTATGTGTTCAACAGGAATGCTATATACTTGTAGATTTTTTAACAACTTTATATATATTGAGGTGTTTTAGGTATAGGTTTATATAATGATGTTGGACGCGTCAAGCAATAGTTGCATAGCAACAAGCTTACTAATTGATTATTAGATATAATTAATTGAGTTGAGTTCCACCATGCGCGGTAGCACGGAATATAAGCTAGTTGTTTGCTACATTTAAATGAAATCTGAAGAAGCGGTACAGGTACAGGAAAAGCGCTTATTTCTTTTGTTCCTGCATTTCGCTTTGATTAAAGGATTTTTACTTTTACTAAGAAGAGCCTTCGTTTTTTGTTCAGCACATTGTGGCAGTTTTGTGTATGGTTTGGTCCGTACATATTGCTTTTTGCTGATTTTACATTGTCAGCGTTTTTGACTGAAAGCAGAGGAGTATTATACCAACTTGTCCTAGGTGGCTGGTTCATCGCTTCTGCTGTTCGTTGTGGTTTCTCGTTTTGGTGAGTGAACCATCTGACAATCTGTTACCGACTCTTTATACTACATCAGATACAGAAATGTTGAATGTGAGACAGAATCTGTTTGTAAATTAGGTCAATTAGGTTGAAGAGAAATTGGCAACTCAGCAGAAGTGTTCTGACATTGATGGTGATAATGGATTTTCAAAATCATGTTGACTCACCAACAGTAATTTCCATGAATGCTAACAAATAAGGACATGTATGGAGAAAACCACTTTCAGTGTTTAACAAAACTTATTTTTTTGCATTGGGCAAGCTCCATTTCATCCCTTCATACCCCAATATATATATATATATATATATATATATATATATATATATATATATATATATATATAAATATGGGTCTACCTGATAACACCGACACGCCAAAACACTGACAACGAAATAACCAACACGACAAAACCAAAAGTTCAAAAACACAATACTTCACATGCCCGACAAACCACAATCCCGACAATCAACAAAACAAATAACTTTCCTGAAAAACACACACACACACAACACAAGCACACCAAAAACCTTACAAACCTATACTAAACCTTACATACACAACTATATATGCACTAACCTTAACCCAGACCCTAACCCTAAGGTCCGTCACTATCGCACACTTACCTTACCTGCACCCTAAACCTAACTCACTTAATCTGCCCCAACCCTTAAGTCTGTCACTATCACACACTTACCCGCACCCTAACCTTAACTCACTTAACCTGCCCCTAAACCTAATATCCATCACTATCGCACACTTACCTCACCCGCACCCTACCCTAACGTCCGTCACTATCACACACTTACCGCACGCACACGCAGACACACACACACACACACACACACACACACACACACACACACACACACACACACACACACACAAATTCTGTGGTTGCACAACAGTAGAGAAAGTACAAAATCCAATGAGTGCTGAAAGCTGTTTTCAGCACAACTGTTTTGCTCTGCACTTGTTTATGTCAGTGGTACACATCTGTGAGGCTTACATGAATTTCCACCCTATGAGGATAGTGCCATTTCATAAGAAGTGGCTAATGATGTAAGTAAGTGGATATGCAATATTTTCTATGAAAGATGGAAGTGGTGAAACTATGTAAAATGGTGGCTTATGATACAGTGGTTGGGAGAAAATAACAATAATCAAAACAGTAAGAGTAATGAACTGAAGAAACTTCTCCAGTCATCAAGTGCACTATAACAGCTACAAAGCCAGTGGAGGTCAGATGTGCCATTATCTGGAAAAGGAAGAGCCATTCATAGCTTTAGGTAAGGCAAAAATGTAAGGCATTCTAATACCAGCTGTGACTCAGATAAAGGCTGAAAGGCTCAACAAAATATCTCCACCAGACAGCACAGGTAATGAAAACTGAAATCCATAATACTGATTTCCTTATATGAGTACATCATGTACCAGTGATATTTTCTGCAAGTTGTCTAAAAAACAAGTTGTATAGAATTAAATGTAAGCTAAGAATGTCTGCAGTGCACTGCATGTATATCTATGACATTTTGTGTCTGATGGAAAAGTCTAGAATATGCATCATGCTGATCATCCTTTTCCCACAGCTGAACGCTTCCAGTGTGGTACAAGTGTTAACAAAACTGAGGTTTGCCATGGTGGTGTAGAATTTTAGTTTGGCATTTGTTATATAATTGGCGGTCAGGATGGTGCAGCAGTTAGCATTGTCACCTCACAGCAAGAAGTTCTCTGGTTTGGGTTCGATTCTCAGCCGGGGTGCCTTCTTTGTGTAGTACGCATGTCCTCCCTGTAGTCATGTGGGTTTCCTCTGGGTACTCTGGTTTCTTCTCACATTCCAAAGACATGCAGCCGGTAGACTGGACACTCTAAATTGGCCGTACGTGCAAGTGTGTGTGTGTGCGAGTGAGTTTTACAGATGAACTACCATGGCAGGGCTAACCACCCAGTGGTATAAACCTTGGCTCAAGATGATTTGTCACTGCTGAAGTGGCACCCCAATCCCATGTGCAAAATGGGAAAAAGGGGTTGAAGATGGATGGATACAGTTGGAAGAGGATAGTCTTGAAACTTATGCTGCCAGTATGCACTATCAAACCAAACTACAGATGTATACATTTTTAGCTTTTCACCTTTGGGCTGCAGTCCAATACAGTATCAAATCCCAGTCAATCATCAATTAACTTTTCTCATTTTATAGCCAAATATAAAAAATATACAAAAAGCATATTTCACTAGAAGAAGCCATCAAATATTGCTAAACAATGGTTTATTGGACCCAGAAGTGCAAGCTGAATAAGCCTGAGCAAAGCTCCTGAATAAGACTATTGGAGACATCTGTCATTATTCTTTGCATTGATGAATCCCTGAAGGAAAGGGTATTGCCAAAATATCAAGCGCCAAACAGAACTTAAACCTCAGTTGTTGTCATTCTGCCTTTTATTTTTAACTGTGTGTGCCTCTGAAGCTCTGAAGTGTTACAGTGCAGAAGACAACATTTATCCATTTGTGGACCAGGGCCTAGGCTGCATGATATATAGCTGCAACCAACCATGATTTACCTTTCAATCCACAAATTTTGCTCCTACCAGCATCTATGTTAACTAGTGGCATAGGTCAGGGTAATAGCAGCAACCAGGAACCTATTTCTACGTAGCCAACAATATGCTTTATTGGATTTGAGGAAAAAAAAAGACAGCGAGAACTAAGATACATATCTTTTCAAAGTGCTTGAAGACAAGTCTTGCAGAAAGGTTAAGCTCAAATTCTCTGTGTACAGGTTTTGCAGTATTTTATGTTGCTGCAAGTAAAAGACCCTATAATGAAGAATATTGAGCCTTAAAGCACACTTTGCACTATCTTCACTTTGTGGTAATATATTTCATCAATCTATACTAAAATTTGTCAATGCTCACTTTAGCCATTCTGCAGATGCTAGAAAACTAAGTTAACCAGATTAATGTTGAAGAATAAACTCCCTTTTGTACCAGACCAACGAAATTCAAATAAGGAAATTTGTTTTCTACATAATAAACAACAAAGAGCAGTTACTTAATATGCACATCTTTGTGGCATAGGGACAGAGAATATGAACGTTAGTGTCATTCTGTTTTGTCTGTTGAACAGTCTGACCATTAATACAGAGAAGATGACACAAGTCACAAGCTGTGACTGTGATAACCACCACAGGGTTTTACCACTGAATTCATGTATCCATAGGTTCATAGGTTCATAGGTTCATACTAGGCTATCTGCCCGAGGGCATTTATAAGCCTAGCCCATCGTTTTGTGGCTTACGCCACCCCTTTAGTATGGGGAACTATACCCATTATTTTGCTGTGCCTCTGTCGAGCAGTGACACTGAGGTAATCCCTGGGGTAAATCTGCGATCTCCCATCCATTGGTCAAGATTTCTCTTGAACAAGGCCAGCGAGGTGCTCTGCCTCACATGTACTGGGATTTTGTTCCACAGCATAGGGAGTCTCTGGGTGATGAATCTATCCCTCCAGCACGTCCTATTAATAGCCTTGTCGAGGTTTAAGTCTCCCGCCCTTGTGGCTCTGATGGATCTAGATTTTTTGTGGTGAAGCATATTCATCAAATCTGGGTTTGACATGGCCTTGTATGTTAGGCAAAGGTCACCTCTGAGCAAGCAGTGGCGACTGAATAGAGCTGGAGTTCTTTCAGTCGGGCAGCATAGGACAGATTTTTGAGACCCTTTATCCTTTTGGTGAGGAACTTTTGTGGCCTCTCCAGCTGCTGCAAGTGTCGGGTCAGATACATTCCGAATGGGGCATTGTACTCAATCATTGGTCTGATGAGTGATGAGTAAAGGGAGACTATGACCTCCCTTGATCTAGATGAGAATCCCTTCATGATAAGGTGGGCAATGTAGAAGGTCTTCCTAACTACTTTAGCTACATGGGTGTCGAATGACAGACTACTATCAACCTGGGTCCCCAGGTCCCTGATAACTTCTTCTGTGCTCAGTGGATTGCCACCTATTTGGTAGCTAGGGGTAACCTTGTTTTTCCCGAAGGGTATGACTATGCATTTTTGGCATTTAACTTTAGGCCGTGGCTCTGGCACCAGTTATCCGTTTCTGTGAGACCCTTCTGAAGGATATCTGTGTCAGATGTGTTTTCTACTATGGCCCAGTTTGCAGTCATCTGCAAACTTTGTCAGCCATAACCCTCCTGTGTTTGCTTGTACTTGGAAAAGTAGATGCCAAACAAGAGTGGGCCCAGGACTGAGCCCTGTGGGACACCACTTGTGACAGGCTTTGAGTCTGACATGGCGCCAGCAACTCTGACCCTGTGGGTTCTGTCACTCAGCCAGTTTGCAACCCATCTTGTGATGTATGGGTTAACATTTAAGCTGATGAGTTTTTCAATGATACCCGAGTGGGGTATTGTATCGAAGGCCTTAGCCAGATCGAGGTAGGCTGTATGGACTGCCTTTCCCTCATCAATGGCTTTGGTGACTGTTTCGAAAAAGTCAACCAAGTTTAAAAGGCATGATCTGCCTTTGACAAAGCCAAACTGGGTTGGATCCAAAGTCTGCAAATTCCCTATGTCTTTATTTATGAGGTCCATTATGATCCTCTCCATGGCTTTGCAGATAAGGCTTGTCAAGCTAATGGGCGGCTAATTTCCAGGGTCTGTGGGGGCACCGCCTTTGTGAAGTGGGACCACAGTTGCAGTGCGCCACTCCTGGAGTGCGTATCCAGAGGTAAGACTTTGATTAAACAGCTGTCCTAGCTGTGGGTTTAATTCCTCATTGAGTTCGTGGAGCACACAGCCGGGGACACCATCAGGTCCCATGGATGCTGTGTTTTTGCTTTGGAGAGAGCAGTTCTCACTTGGGCTGGAGATGTTTGGGGGCTGCACTCGTTTGGTATAGATATCTCTCCTTTTGGGGGGAGGGAGTTTGCACTGAACCTGTCAGCCAGTATGTTGGCAATGTCTGTAGGATCAGTAATCTTCACATCATTTTGAACTAGTTCTGAGCATATCTGGGAGTTTCCTCCTAGGTTTCTAACATAGCTAAAGAAGGCCTTATGATTGTCTTTTGAGTCTTTAGCTATTTTTCTCTCGAAATTTGCTTTGGATGATTTTATGAGAGCTCTTAGTTTTTACTTATAGCGATCAAGGGTGTCTTACCTTTTAAGGATTTTGCTCTATCTTGTAGTAGCTTCCTCCTTTTGTTGTAGAGTTTGTTTATGGCTGGGGTCCACCAGACTGGACGCTTGCCTTTGGTACAAAGAGTCTTTGTTTTGCTTGGGATTGCCTTATCCATGCAGTCCTGCAGGTGCTGGTAGAAGGCATTTGTAAGTGATTCAGCGGCTTGAGTATTGTTTTCCGGCTCGGGGGCCTGAAAGGAGACCACACTAGTCCTCAGAAGTGTGAAGTCGGCTTTTGAGAAGTTCTTTACTGTGGTCTTTTTTATTTCAGGTGGGGGTGGGATGAGGACCTCCAGCGAGATTAGTTTGTGATCTGATCTCACCAGTGAGGGGTATACTTCTGGTGTTGAACATTGTGCTCCCATGTTCGTGATGATGAGATCAAGTATGTTATCTCCTCTTGTGGGGATGGTGACTAGTTGTTCCATGGCATTTGAGTTTATGAATTCCAGTAACTTTTGGGCTAGGGTGTTTGGGCTTGAGTAGTGCTCCCAGTCTATATTAGGGTAATTGAAGTCACCTAGTATGATGGTGTTTGGTGATACATTTATCTCCTCTAGTGTTTTCAGGAAGGCCATGTGAGTTTCCTGAGTTTGTGAGGGTGGCCTGTAACATGCTACAATTTGCAGAGCAGTCTTGCCTATGGTCAATTGCACCTGGATGGTCTCCGATGCATCGTGCGTTGCCACCAGTCTTGAGGTGTGGGTGTCCTTGATGAATATGGATACCCCCCCCTCCTTTCTTGGTATTGTCCGGATTTTGGGGCGGGCATGATATGAGGTAAAACCTGATAGTGCTGGGGTGCTCTCAGGAGCCTTGAACCAGGTTTCTGTCACAGCACAGACATAGATGTTCTCCATACTGAGAAGGGCCTCGAGTGCGTGCATTTTGAGATTTAGACTTCTGGCATTGAGCAGCATTACCCTTAGTTTATTCCTTTTTGTGTTCTAGGGTGGTAGGTTTAGAATTTGAGCCTTGCCTAAAAAAGGCACTATGGGGGTGGCAAGAGCCTTTGCCAATATCCGGAATCCCAGGGGTGACAGGTGCAAGCCGTCCCTTGCGAAGCAGCGTGGCTTGTCCAGCATGTCATCCCAGGCAGACAGATACTGGATCCCCTTTGAATGACACCAGTGTTTAAGCCAATTGTTAAAGCTGATCATCTTATCTCTGTATTGTGGCATCATTCTTGGTGAAGGTAGGATACTGCTCAAGGTCAGGGTCATAACTGCCTGGGCTACATAATCAGAGAGCTCCTCAATGTCTCTTTTCATGTAGTCCAAGGAGGTACGTCTCAGGTCGTTTACACCAGCGTGGACAATGACTGAGTCATATTTGTACCTGCTGTTGAGAGACCTGAGTGCTTGTGTTATGTGGCGGATTCTAGCGCCCGACAGGCAGCTTACTGTGACCTTCTCCTTACTCAGTCTGGTGAGCGGGGCGTCAGTGTGTCTGACTATGGAGTCACCAATGACTAGTGTGTCTGGCATTGTGTTTGGCCTTAAGGGCTGTGACTGTTTGACACTCTGACTGTGAGGTCTATGTGTTGCGGGTGTTGTGTTCTTAGGTGGTGGTTGTTTGGGTGTCTGCTTTGGTGGCCTCTGCTGTTTTGGTAGATTTTTGATCAGAGCCTCCGAGTATGTCTTTGTGTGTTTATGTGTATGATTTGAGGTTGTAATGGTACTATGTGAGACTGGGTCTATAGTGTGTGTGGTAACCTTCTCCTCCTGACTGGTCTTGCCAGTCCTATGTTGAGAGAGCTCAGCCTCCAGTTTGGCCATATAGTTGCATCTCTCGCATGTATTTGTGTTTTGTGGGAGGAGGAGAGGGTTGTCTGTGTACATGAGGCAATTGAAACATTGCCTCAATATTCCCAGGTTCACCAGCTGAGCAGGAGAGGACACTAGCAACTGATCCCTCGGCATGCTAGAAGGATAGATGAAAAACTTTAAAAAAAGATTCCGGGGGACGTGGGTGACCGAGAAATGGAGGGTTGCCTTTTTGGGGTACTATCTATGACAAGAGTGCCGTATCAAGGTAATAAGTACTGTAGGAGCAAGTGCTAGGTTTAATAGATAGAGAATAGTCTACTTGGAGTCAAGTAGAGATGATCTTTTAGTTATAGGATCGTTGATTAGATCAGTAGTATAGTTCGAGGAAGGTAGTTTTAAGGGAAAATTTGAAGAGTGGACTTTAGGTAGCCGAATAGTTTAAACCTGCTTAACCGGCGCTGCCCTAGTGTGCAACAGTGGCAACTCAGCTAAGCCAGTATAGCGCGTTTTATAACAGGGGCTGAAAAGAGCTACGAATTGGCCCAAAACGACCAATGGGCTACTAGTTACTGGCTGAAACCTTACCAGATCAGACGAAAAGGCCGCTCAGTGCTACCCACTCCCACTGGTTAGCAAAGAAACTTCCCTCCTTCCAAATATGGCAGTGATTCAGTATCAGGAACTAAAAACAAAGTCCAGGGATCAGCAACTCTGAAACTGGACTATTCTAGTTCAGTGAGGCGGGAAATCAAGAGATATAGTGTTTTTTTTTTTTTGTAAAGAAACAGAAAAACAGACAGTAAATGCTTTAAATGCTGTAAATCGGCTAGCGCACTTTAGTGTGTAGCCTACAGAAACAATTTGCAACAAATAGAAACTTTAAAGTGCAATAAACAATGTTACAATGCAAAGTTTGACTTAAGTAGCTGTAAATCAGGCTAAAAGCAGTAGATCAGGCGAAAAATGCAGTCTCTAGCTTAAATACAGTTGGAAAGCCACAAATAATACTTATATCAGGTAGAAGGTCACTCTTCTAGCCTTCTGCTGCTTGGAACTCTGCAGGCCACCACGGATACTGTGCTGAGTTGGTACAAGCTGAAAAAACAGCGTATAGCGTTTTATAACAGGGGGCTGAAAAGAGCTACGAATTGGCCCAAAACGACCAATGGGCTACTAGTTACTGGCTGAAACCTTACCAGATCAGACAAAAAGGCCGCTCAGTGCTACCCACTCCCACTGGTTAGCAAAGAAACTTCCCTCCTTCCAAATATGGCAGTGATTCAGTATCAGGAACTAAAAACAAAGTCCAGGGATCAGCAACTCTGAAACTGGACTATTCTAGTTCAGTGAGGCGGGGAAACAAGAGATATAGTGTTTTTTTTTTTTTTTTGTAAAGAAACAGAAAAACAGACAGTAAATGCTTTAAATGCTGTAAATCGGCTAGCGCACTTTAGTGTGTAGCCTACAGAAACAATTTGCAACAAATAGAAACTTTAAAGTGCAATAAACAATGTTACAATGCAAAGTTTGACTTAAGTAGCTGTAAATCAGGCTAAAAAGCAGTAGATCAGGCGAAAAATGCAGTCGCTAGCTTAAATACAGTTGGAAAGCCACAAATAATACTTATATCAGGTAGAAGGTCACTCTTCTAGCCTTCTGCTGCTTGGAACACTCTGCAGGCCACCACGCGGATACTGTGCTGAGTTGGTACAAGCTGAAAAAACCTGCGTATAGCGTTTTATAACAGGGGGCTGAAAAGAGCTACGAATTGGCCCAAAACGACCAATGGGCTACTAGTTACTGGCTGAAACCTTACCAGATCAGACAAAAAGGCCGCTCAGTGCTACCCACTCCCACTGGTTAGCAAAGAAACTTCCCTCCTTCCAAATATGGCAGTGATTCAGTATCAGGAACTAAAAACAAAGTCCAGGGATCAGCAACTCTGAAACTGGACTATTCTAGTTCAGTGAGGCGGGGAAACAAGAGATATAGTGTTTTTTTTTTTTTTTTGTAAAGAAACAGAAAAACAGACAGTAAATGCTTTAAATGCTGTAAATCGGCTAGCGCACTTTAGTGTGTAGCCTACAGAAACAATTTGCAACAAATAGAAACTTTAAAGTGCAATAAACAATGTTACAATGCAAAGTTTGACTTAAGTAGCTGTAAATCAGGCTAAAAAGCAGTAGATCAGGCGAAAAATGCAGTCGCTAGCTTAAATACAGTTGGAAAGCCACAAATAATACTTATATCAGGTAGAAGGTCACTCTTCTAGCCTTCTGCTGCTTGGAACACTCTGCAGGCCACCACGCGGATACTGTGCTGAGTTGGTACAAGCTGAAAATACGCGCGTATAGCGCGTTTTATAACAGGGGGCTGAAAAGAGCTACGAATTGGCCCAAAACGACCAATGGGCTACTAGTTACTGGCTGAAACCTTACCAGATCAGACAAAAAGGCCGCTCAGTGCTACCCACTCCCACTGGTTAGCAAAGAAACTTCCCTCCTTCCAAATATGGCAGTGATTCAGTATCAGGAACTAAAAACAAAGTCCAGGGATCAGCAACTCTGAAACTGGACTATTCTAGTTCAGTGAGGCGGGGAAACAAGAGATATAGTGTTTTTTTTTTTTTTTGTAAAGAAACAGAAAAACAGACAGTAAATGCTTTAAATGCTGTAAATCGGCTAGCACTTTAGTGTGTAGCCTACAGAAACAATTTGCAACAAATAGAAACTTTAAAGTGCAATAAACAATGTTACAATGCAAAGTTTGACTTAAGTAGCTGTAAATCAGGCAAAAAACAGTAGATCAGGCGAAAAATGCAGTCGCTAGCTTAAATACAGTTGGAAAGCCACAAATAATACTTATATCAGGTAGAAGGTCACTCTTCTAGCCTTCTGCTGCTTGGAACTCTGCAGGCCACCACGCGGATACTGTGCTGAGTTGGTACAAGCTGAAAAAACGCGCGTATAGTGCGTTTTATAACAGGGGGCTGAAAAGAGCTACGAATTGGCCCAAAACGACCAATGGGCTACTAGTTACTGGCTGAAACCTTACCAGATCAGACAAAAAGGCCGCTCAGTGCTACCCACTCCCACTGGTTAGCAAAGAAACTTCCCTCCTTCCAAATATGGCAGTGATTCAGTATCAGGAACTAAAAACAAAGTCCAGGGATCAGCAACTCTGAAACTGGACTATTCTAGTTCAGTGAGGCGGGGAAACAAGAGATATAGTGTTTTTTTTTTTTTTTTTGTAAAGAAACAGAAAAACAGACAGTAAATGCTTTAAATGCTGTAAATCGGCTAGCGCACTTTAGTGTGTAGCCTACAGAAACAATTTGCAACAAATAGAAACTTTAAAGTGCAATAAACAATGTTACAATGCAAAGTTTGACTTAAGTAGCTGTAAATCAGGCAAAAAGCAGTAGATCAGGCGAAAAATGCAGTCGCTAGCTTAAATACAGTTGGAAAGCCACAAATAATACTTATATCAGGTAGAAGGTCACTCTTCTAGCCTTCTGCTGCTTGGAACTCTGCAGGCCACCACGCGGATACTGTGCTGAGTTGGTACAAGCTGAAAAAACACGCGTATAGCGCGTTTTATAACAGGGGGCTGAAAAGAGCTACGAATTGGCCCAAAACGACCAATGGGCTACTAGTTACTGGCTGAAACCTTACCAGATCAGACAAAAAGGCCGCTCAGTGCTACCCACTCCCACTGGTTAGCAAAGAAACTTCCCTCCTTCCAAATATGGCAGTGATTCAGTATCAGGAACTAAAAACAAAGTCCAGGGATCAGCAACTCTGAAACTGGACTATTCTAGTTCAGTGAGGCGGGGAAACAAGAGATATAGTGTTTTTTTTTTTTTGTAAAGAAACAGAAAAACAGACAGTAAATGCTTTAAATGCTGTAAATCGGCTAGCGCACTTTAGTGTGTAGCCTACAGAAACAATTTGCAACAAATAGAAACTTTAAAGTGCAATAAACAATGTTACAATGCAAAGTTTGACTTAAGTAGCTGTAAATCAGGCTAAAAAGCAGTAGATCAGGCGAAAAATGCAGTCTCTAGCTTAAATACAGTTGGAAAGCCACAAATAATACTTATATCAGGTAGAAGGTCACTCTTCTAGCCTTCTGCTGCTTGGAACTCTGCAGGCCACCACGCGGATACTGTGCTGAGTTGGTACAAGCTGAAAAAACGCGCGTATAGAACGTTTTATAACAGGGGGCTGAAAAGAGCTACGAATTGGCCCAAAACGACCAATGGGCTACTAGTTACTGGCTGAAACCTTACCAGATCAGACGAAAAGGCCGCTCAGTGCTACCCACTCCCACTGGTTAGCAAAGAAACTTCCCTCCTTCCAAATATGGCAGTGATTCAGTATCAGGAACTAAAGACAAAGTCCAGGGATCAGCAACTCTGAAACTGGACTATTCTAGTTCAGTGAGGCGGGGAAACAAGAGATATAGTGTTTTTTTTTTTTTTTTGTAAAGAAACAGAAAAACAGACAGTAAATGCTTTAAATGCTGTAAATCGGCTAGCACTTTAGTGTGTAGCCTACAGAAACAATTTGCAACAAATAGAAACTTTAAAGTGCAATAAACAATGTTACAATGCAAAGTTTGACTTAAGTAGCTGTAAATCAGGCAAAAAGCAGTAGATCAGGCGAAAAATGCAGTCGCTAGCTTAAATACAGTTGGAAAGCCACAAATAATACTTATATCAGGTAGAAGGTCACTCTTCTAGCCTTCTGCTGCTTGGAACTCTGCAGGCCACCACGGATACTGTGCTGAGTTGGTACAAGCTGAAAAACGCAGCGTATAGCGTTTTATAACAGGCGGCTGAAAAGAGCTACGAATTGGCCCAAAACGACCAATGGGCTACTAGTTACTGGCTGAAACCTTACCAGATCAGACAAAAAGGCTGCTCAGTGCTACCCACTCCCACTGGTTAGCAAAGAAACTTCCCTCCTTCCAAATATGGCAGTGATTCAGTATCAGGAACTAAAAACAAAGTCCAGGGATCAGCAACTCTGAAACTGGACTATTCTAGTTCAGTGAGGCGGGGAAACAAGAGATATAGTGTTTTTTTTTTTTTTTTTTTTGTAAAGAAACAGAAAAACAGACAGTAAATGCTTTAAATGCTGTAAATCGGCTAGCGCACTTTAGTGTGTAGCCTACAGAAACAATTTGCAACAAATAGAAACTTTAAAGTGCAATAAACAATGTTACAATGCAAAGTTTGACTTAAGTAGCTGTAAATCAGGCTAAAAAGCAGTAGATCAGGCGAAAAATGCAGTCTCTAGCTTAAATACAGTTGGAAAGCCACAAATAATACTTATATCAGGTAGAAGGTCACTCTTCTAGCCTTCTGCTGCTTGGAACACTCTGCAGGCCACCACGCGGATACTGTGCTGAGTTGGTACAAGCTGAAAAAACGCGCGTATAGCGCATTTTATAACAGGGGGCTGAAAAGAGCTACGAATTGGCCCAAAACGACCAATGGGCTACTAGTTACTGGCTGAAACCTTACCAGATCAGACAAAAAAGGCCGCTCAGTGCTACCCACTCCCACTGGTTAGCAAAGAAACTTCCCTCCTTCCAAATATGGCAGTGATTCAGTATCAGGAACTAAAAACAAAGTCCAGGGATCAGCAACTCTGAAACTGGACTATTCTAGTTCAGTGAGGCGGGGAAACAAGAGATATAGTGTTTTTTTTTTTTTTTTTTTGTAAAGAAACAGAAAAACAGACAGTAAATGCTTTAAATGCTGTAAATCGGCTAGCGCACTTTAGTGTGTAGCCTACAGAAACAATTTGCAACAAATAGAAACTTTAAAGTGCAATAAACAATGTTACAATGCAAAGTTTGACTTAAGTAGCTGTAAATCAGGCTAAAAAGCAGTAGATCAGGCGAAAAATGCAGTCTCTAGCTTAAATACAGTTGGAAAGCCACAAATAATACTTATATCAGGTAGAAGGTCACTCTTCTAGCCTTCTGCTGCTTGGAACACTCTGCAGGCCACCACGCGGATACTGTGCTGAGTTGGTACAAGCTGAAAAAACGCGCGTATAGCGCGTTTTATAACAGGGGGCTGAAAAGAGCTACGAATTGGCCCAAAACGACCAATGGGCTACTAGTTACTGGCTGAAACCTTACCAGATCAGACAAAAAGGCCGCTCAGTGCTACCCACTCCCACTGGTTAGCAAAGAAACTTCCCTCCTTCCAAATATGGCAGTGATTCAGTATCAGGAACTAAAAACAAAGTCCAGGGATCAGCAACTCTGAAACTGGACTATTCTAGTTCAGTGAGGCGGGGAAACAAGAGATATAGTGTTTTTTTTTTTTTTTTTTGTAAAGAAACAGAAAAACAGACAGTAAATGCTTTAAATGCTGTAAATCGGCTAGCGCACTTTAGTGTGTAGCCTACAGAAACAATTTGCAACAAATAGAAACTTTAAAGTGCAATAAACAATGTTACAATGCAAAGTTTGACTTAAGTAGCTGTAAATCAGGCTAAAAAGCAGTAGATCAGGCGAAAAATGCAGTCTCTAGCTTAAATACAGTTGGAAAGCCACAAATAATACTTATATCAGGTAGAAGGTCACTCTTCTAGCCTTCTGCTGCTTGGAACTCTGCAGGCCACCACGCGGATACTGTGCTGAGTTGGTACAAGCTGAAAATACGCGCGTATAGCGCGTTTTATAACAGGGGGCTGAAAAGAGCTACGAATTGGCCCAAAACGACCAATGGGCTACTAGTTACTGGCTGAAACCTTACCAGATCAGACAAAAAGGCCGCTCAGTGCTACCCACTCCCACTGGTTAGCAAAGAAACTTCCCTCCTTCCAAATATGGCAGTGATTCAGTATCAGGAACTAAAAACAAAGTCCAGGGATCAGCAACTCTGAAACTGGACTATTCTAGTTCAGTGAGGCGGGGAAACAAGAGATATAGTGTTTTTTTTTTTTTTTTTTGTAAAGAAACAGAAAAACAGACAGTAAATGCTTTAAATGCTGTAAATCGGCTAGCGCACTTTAGTGTGTAGCCTACAGAAACAATTTGCAACAAATAGAAACTTTAAAGTGCAATAAACAATGTTACAATGCAAAGTTTGACTTAAGTAGCTGTAAATCAGGCTAAAAAGCAGTAGATCAGGCGAAAAATGCAGTCTCTAGCTTAAATACAGTTGGAAAGCCACAAATAATACTTATATCAGGTAGAAGGTCACTCTTCTAGCCTTCTGCTGCTTGGAACACTCTGCAGGCCACCACGCGGATACTGTGCTGAGTTGGTACAAGCTGAAAAAACGCGCGTATAGCGCATTTTATACCAGGGGGCTGAAAAGAGCTACGAATTGGCCCAAAACGACCAATGGGCTACTAGTTACTGGCTGAAACCTTACCAGATCAGACAAAAAGGCCGCTCAGTGCTACCCACTCCCACTGGTTAGCAAAGAAACTTCCCTCCTTCCAAATATGGCAGTGATTCAGTATCAGGAACTAAAAACAAAGTCCAGGGATCAGCAACTCTGAAACTGGACTATTCTAGTTCAGTGAGGCGGGAAAACAAGAGATAGTGTTTTTTTTTTTTTTTTGTAAAGAAACAGAAAAACAGACAGTAAATGCTTTAAATGCTGTAAATCGGCTAGCGCACTTTAGTGTGTAGCCTACAGAAACAATTTGCAACAAATAGAAACTTTAAAGTGCAATAAACAATGTTACAATGCAAAGTTTGACTTAAGTAGCTGTAAATCAGGCAAAAAGCAGTAGATCAGGCGAAAAATGCAGTCGCTAGCTTAAATACAGTTGGAAAGCCACAAATAATACTTATATCAGGTAGAAGGTCACTCTTTTAGCCTTCTGCTGCTTGGAACTCTGCAGGCCACCACGCGGATACTGTGCTGAGTTGGTACCCAAATAAGGCTGGAGCTAGATTGGCTCCAATCAACCTTCCTTTCCATTAATGCATCCATATTGAATGTACAGCTGGCAAACTATCCTAGACTGATCAGTCTGCATGTGCACAAAGCAGAAAATTCCATTTTGCTCTGTCTTCTTGATTCATAAGACCTGCTTGCTAATATCCCAACCACCTCTTCTTGGAAAAAGCACTGGTGTCTTTGTGCACAATATGTGTTCAACACTTCCCTTGATGGCTTCTTTGGTGATATCATCCCAAGCTTTTCAAAGTCTAAGCCCTGTGACCACTTTCAATGCAACCTGGTCTCTTCAGTTTATTTTGCCAAAATCATCAATACTCTCTCAGCCCTCACACAGGCTGTAGGCTCCTTCACACTGACCTGCCCCCTGTCACTCCCTCTCTTATTTGCAACTTTTCTATTAGAGTTACACCATCCCAACCTTTCTTATTGTCTATACTGGTTGTCTTCCTCCCTGTGCTGTACCTAAATCCCTTTTGCTGACCTAGTAATAATTATTGGTGATTTGTATCTCAAAAAATGCAATCTACCATGAGGTCACCTACTAGAAGTTAATCCCAAAAGAACAGGCTCCTCTGGACCTAGTTACAGAAAGCATGGGCTACACATTCAGGATGAAACCATTCCATTTCTGACACAGATGGCATAATATTCTGACAGGTTCATGTTTTGTAATGGTGATTATTGTCCTTAAACTCCTGAATACAGCACTTGAGAAAGGAAGTAACACCCAAGTACCTTCTCCCCTCATCAGCATGACAAAAGGTGCAATATGCTTGCCTGTAGCTGTGTTCTAGTTGTTTCCATTTGACCAGATAATTAGGTCTGATCAAGAGGCAAGCCATTCATGGAGGTAGACCTCCCTGCTCATGGAAGTAGCTTTTGAGAGACCATGAGTTTCTGGTTCCATGTGAAGTATTCAGTTCTTGTCTGAAATGCACTCTACTTGTTTAATGGATTTCAGAGGGTACAACAGGAGCTGAGTGTAGTATCAATGGCAGAAAACCAACTTAATAGCAAAAGATCTTGGGATGCATATATACAAAGTTAATTTTTAATGTTAAGTTGTCAATCTCACCTTCATTCTTGCTGGATGGGTTCGGAGCCGATCCTCGGCTCCAACTCGGCACTTGCTAAGCTCGAGAGTCACTTTTACCAGCTCGAGACAGCCCCATATCCCATGATGCAAGGCGGTAAATACCCAGATCTCGTTTGCCGCTTCGCTGATGAGGTACTCCTTTTGCCAGCTCTTGGTAAGTAATTTGTCATACAAATTTTAGTCACCCCATTCCTAATTTTCTCTCATATATTAGTTTATTTGTCACTTTTAGATAGTTGTAGGGTCTCTAGCTCTAGTTTACTTTTTCCCTAGTTGTTTTTTATTTAGTCGGGCCTTCTATCCCTTCCCATCCCTTCCTGTCAGGGTGTGTGTGTGTGTGGGTTTATTTTTTCCCCATTTTAAATTAAATTTCTGATTCTGGGACTGTGTGAGTAGTGTGTTGTGTGTGTGCTCACTATGTCCAAAGAACAGAGGGTCTCAGGCTTCAAGAAGTGTGACTTGTGCTGTCAGAAGATGTCTCTGACAGACGGTCACACTTCTTGTATCTATTGCCTGGGACCCTCCACCTGCAGGACTCCTGTGCTATTTGTCACTCTTTCAGCCAGAGAGTCCTGCAGGAAAGGAGAAATAAATTAATTTTAAGAGGACTACTTAAACCGGAAGGCTCCCCGGCCAAGTCTGCTTCGGGCAAGCCCACTAAGACCTCCAAGGCCCAGGCTTCTGCTACTAAGCCTTCGGCCCTGGCTCCGACTCCTTTGGAGTCAAGATCAGCTCCGGCTGGAGCCGATCTTATTTTGTCTAAATCTTCGGCACCGATGGCTATCGGTGCCGATACTTTAACAGCCACATTGGTGTTGGCTCCGACCGGCTCCGACCACCATGTGTCTAAGGCTTCGGTATCGGCACCAGCTGGCTCCGATGCCATTGTTTCCTTGCCTGTATCGGCTCCAGCTGGAGACGATACATCTTTGACCAGGCTTGGAGCCGATAAGTTGTCGCCTCCGTCTGGAACCGAGGGGTCTTCGGCTCCGATGGTTCCGTCGAGGAAGCGTTCCAGGTCTCCCTCTTTGGAGCCGATACTGTCGGCTCCGACCTCTCCTCTTCTTTCGGAGCGGAGCCATCGGAGCCGATCATCCAGGTCTTCCAGGCTCTCAGACCACGATTTGGAGAGAGTGGTAAGCAGATTGTTAAAATCACAGGCACTAGCCCAAATGCTTCATAGTTTGTCTCAACAGACGACTACTAGTCCACACCCTCTTCAAGTTCCTCCTTCGACTCTCCTCCAGAGCTCGGAGCCGGAGTCTATTGGTATAGTCACTGCTACGGCTGCGGGGCAGATACCACCCCTTTCTGCTCCTTCAGCTTCTACTCTTATTTCCTCCTTGAGACCTTCCTTGGAGGGATCCGGTGGTCGGGCTTCCCTGGTCTGCTCCGAGGGGGTGAGTGGCATCGGACCCTTGTCCGACCCCGCTCTTCCCCTCGGGGCTTCGGCCTTGGTGAGCTCGGCTCCGACATCTGCCTCGGAGCCTTCCCTTTCGGTGGGCCGGGCCTGTTTCTTGAGCGGGTCTCTCCGATCTCCTGGGAGGGAGCCTTCGAGGTGATGAGGAGTGTGCTGGCCCCTGGGCTCAGTTAGCAGTCTATCCCCTTAGCTCCTCCCTCTATGGTGCCTGTAGATGTCTCTTCCCACTCTCTTGCTCCCGGACCGAGAGATCCACCGCCTCAGGTTTCCCCACTGGGAAGAACCCCTCTTCCGAGGATTCTCCTGATCTGTCAGGAGATCCTCCAGTAAGAGGACCTGTAAGAGGAAGCACCTAGACTCCCTGAGTCTACAACTTCAGATACCGCCTTAGATCAGTCGGAGGGGACCCCAAGAGCCGCCTCGGCGGATCTCGCCTTTTCGGACATCCTAGAACTCCTAAAACAGAGGAAACTGGCCCTCCATTAATCCCTCGAGGATGAGTCTGTATACCTAGAGGCGTTGGATCTCGACCCTCCACCTCCTGGGTGTCTCCGCCTTTGACCCCCTCATGGAGGTGATAGCTCGGAAGGTGTGGGCATCTCCTGATTCTGTGGAACCAGTTCCCAGGAGGCCTTCTAAATTTATTACAGCCCCTTCCGAGAAACAATTTCTTACAAAAGGTGTCCCTGTTGATGCCATGGTGGTGGCGGCCGCCACCAAGAAGGAACTTGCAGATCCTTCCGTACCAGTCCATCCTCCTAACAAGGATTCTAGGACCATGGACAGGTATGGTAAGCGGATGTTTTCCTCAGCGACCTTTGCCATGCATTCGCTGAACTATTTATGTCACTTCACCAGACTTCAAAGGGACATCCTTAAAGAATTAGGTGAAGTAGTACAGGATCCTACAGCTGCAGGGGCTCAGGACAAGATTGCTTCTCAGCTAGGAATCCTTAACTCCATAACCAACTCCTCCATGCGGCTAATTTCGTATGCAGCAGATGGAGCGAGTAGAGCTGCAGGGACAGGAGTGGCTCTTAGACGTCAGTCCTGGATACGGCTCTGTAATTTTGCAGATCCTTTAAGGCGTCCTTCACAAACTCTCCCTTCGATGGATCAACATTGTTTGGTCCTCAGGTGAAGGATACGTTGACCAGGTGTGAGCAAGACAGCAAGACTCTTTCTGCCGTAGGAGTCCGTTTTTCCACCCCTTCTAGGCCTTACCCTAAAGGACAGAAGGGGGGAAAGATGTGGTTCTGTAAATCTCAGGGAGTCACGCCGGACACACGTGGTCAGTTTACCCCTAGAGGCAGAGGGGGTAATAATAATAGACGCCGCCCTAGGGGCAGAGGGGGTCCGCAGAACCAGGGCAGCAGACAGCCTCTCTCTGACAAGCCCTTCCAGCATCCCTGAGGTGTTGCCCAACTGTCCATCCTTGGAGGCAGTCAGGGGAAGATTATCGCTGTACCCAGAAGCCTGGCTTTCCCTTTCACAAGACAAATGGGTACAGTCGATCATATCCGAGGGTTACAAGATTCCTTTCGAGGAAAGTCCCTTCACTCACAAAAATTCCCTTCCAGATGTACCACCCGGTCTAAGGGAAATCGCAAAATTAGAAGTATCAAAGCTTCTACAAAAAAGGGCCATTCAGCCAGTTCCAACAGACCATTCAGAGCCCGGAATCGACTCAAGGTTCTTTTTGGTTCCCAAAAAGACGGGAGATTGGAGACCAATATTGGACCTCAGCAGACTCAACAAGTCTGTGTAAAAGACAAGATTTTGGATGGTCACACTTCAATCGATTTTGCCCTTTTTAGGCAAAGACAACTGGATGTGCTCAATAGACCTTCAGGATGCATACTATCACATAAAAATCCACAGACGCTCCAGAAGGTTTCTCCGCTTTCGGCTGGGGTCCAGTCATTTTCAATTCAGAGCCCTGCCCTTTGGTCTCACTACAGCCCCCAGAGTGTTCACCAAATGCATGGCAGTGGTCACGGCTCACCTGAGACGTCAAGGATTCCAGGTGTTTCCGTATCTCGACGACTGGCTCCTCTCAGCCACCACCAGGCATCAACTTCTCCAAGCCAGAGATTACACCCTAAATCTCTGCACTGAATTAGGAATTTCGATCAACTACGAAAAATCCTCCTTATTGCCCTGCCAGTCTATTACTTTTATAGGCGCAAATTTAGACACTGTTCGGATGTCAGCAAACCTCACAAGCCAGAGAATCCTAGATATCCAAAACCATGTGCGGATCATCCTTGCCAGCAAAAGGTGCAAGCCAGACTGGTCCTAAAAGTATTGGGCCTCATGGCAGCTGCCATTACTCTCCTTCCTTTGGCCCGTTTTTACATGCGTCTCCTTCAATGGATGTTGTTCACCCAATGGTCCTTCCAACAGCTTCCCATGCGTCACCAAATTCTGGTGACACAAACTTGCAAAAACCACCTATCCTGGTGGATTTCTTCTCCCCAGGTCCATCAGGGCAGACCCTTTGTTTCCCCGGCCCCGGTAGCCACAGTCACTACGGACGCCTCCCTGATCGGGTGGGGGGTCATTATCAGGGCAGGATGGTTCATGGGACGTGGCAACCGTTCGAATACCACCTGCACATAAATGTCCTAAAGATGAGAGCAGTGCTTTTAACGTTGCAAGCCCTCAACGACTTTCTCCTTGGGAATGATTGCAGTTCACACGGACAACATGTCCATAGTGTGGTACATCAATAAGCAAGGCGGAACCAAGTCCTACCCCTTGTGTCGAGAGGCTCTCAGACTTTGGCAATGGGCGATCTCCTCTCATCGGTTTCTGGTAGCAATGCATATCCCTGGGAAAACCAACATTTTAGCGGACAGATTGAGCAGAGCTATACTCATGCCTCATGAGTGGTCTCTCAAGCAATCTATAGTGGAGGAGATTTTTCAGAAGTGGGGCCGCCCATGTTGCAGTCTTTTTGCTACTCCCCAAAACAGCAAATGCCCAGCCTTCTTCTCTCTCTTCCCACTTCCGGGCCATCCCCCCAGAGACGCTCTTACCCAAGATTGGCCCCAGGGACTTCTTTATGCCTTTCCTCCCTTTCCATTGATACCACAGGTACTCCATAAAGCTACCATTTTGAGAGCCAAAATGATTCTCATTGCCCCATATTGGCCTCGACAAATTTGGTTTCCATTCCTTCATCGTCATCTTTTGGTGCAGCCGTGGCATCTGGACCCAGTACCAGATCTTCTGATCCACCAATCGGGTCAGCTGCACCGGTCCATTCCTTCTCTCAACCTCACAGCTTGGTTGCTCCACTTCCTTCCTTAGCCAGGCTTCCTATGATCTCTAACCCTGTTAGGGATATCATAGTGGCTTCCCTTAAATCCTCTACTAGAAGGATTTACTCTAGCAAGTGGAAACGTTTCTCCCTTTGGGCGAAATCAAGGAACATAGATCCCTTTACTGCCCCTGTTCATGCAGTTTTGGATTTTCTTGCGGAAATCTTTCACTCGGGTTCTTCATCTTCCATGGTCAAAGTTCAGTTGGCTGCAATCTCGAACTTTCATGTCGGGTTTGCAGATCACAACATTATGTCCCACAAGCTTTGTAGAGCTTTTCTGAAAGGAGTTTTTCTCCTCAAACCTCCTGTCAGGAGTCCTCCTCCTCAATGGGACCTAAATCTAGTGCTGACATCCTTAATTCTTCCTCCTTTTGAGCCAGCTGCTTCATGCTCTCTAAAGTTTCTTTCGTGGAAGACACTCTTCCTTGTCGCTATTACCTCGGCTAGGAGAGTGTCAGAACTTCATGCCCTCTCTGTTCATCCCCCATATTTGGTCTTCCACAAGGACAGAGTATCCTTGAGAACTAATCCATCCTTTTTGCCCAATGTTGCTTCAAAAACAAATTTAAATCAATCCATTGATCTCCCTGTATTTTTTCCTAATTATTCCAACAGATCAGAACAAAAATTACATTATCTTGATGTTCACTGCCAACTCAGATATTATTTGGACAGAACAAAACAATTCAGGAAATCAGATCAGCTCTTTCTTTCTTATGCTGAAAATAAGAAAGGCCTCCCTGTTTCCAAAGTGACCTTGTCTAGATGGCTATCTTCCACCATTTCTGACATTTATCAACTTAGGGGCAAACAGCTGTGCTCAAAACCAAAGGCACATTCCACTAAAGGCCTAGCCACTTCTACAGCCTTTCAGGCTAGGCTACCCTTAGATACTATTTGTGCAGCAGCCACTTGGGCCACTCCTCATACCTTTGTTTCTCATTACAAATTGGATTTGGCCTCCAGGGATGGAGCCAGTTTTGGTTCCACGGTTCTCAAGAGTCTGTTCCATTGAGCCACCCAGGATAGAGGTGCTAGGGACGCGGTCCCATCCAGCAAGAATGAAGGCGAGATTGACAACTTAACATTTAGAAGTTATGTACCTACCATAACGTTCCGTGTTAGTTGTCTTCTCTCGCCTTCTTTCTTGCGACCCTCCCTCCTGCCCCCTTGCCTGGACAGGCCTTGATCTCCCTTGGCTCTGAAAGATTTTGTTTCTTTGGGCACCAGTTAGTTCTAGTTTAGTTATCTGGTTTCCCCTCTTAGCCTTTTTAGGCTATTTGCTGTTCTTTCCTTAGTGGAAAGTTTTTATGCTAGGTAGTTTTCCCTCTAGGTCCAAACGAGATCTGGATATTTACCGCCTTGCATCATGGGATATGGGGCTGCCTCGAGCTGGTAAAAGTGACTCTCGGGCTTAGCAAGTGATCCTCGGCTCCGAACCCATCCAGCAAGAAAGAAGGCGAGAGAAGACAACTAACATGGAACGTTATGGTAGGTATATAACTTCTAATTTTTTATTTAGTTATACTTTATTAACCAGGATAAAATACTGATATACATAGACCTTTTTCAAGCCTTTAAAATTAGAATTTAAACAGAATTAAAATGTTAATACAGTGGACACATAACCTACTCTTAATGTTTGGGTTGCAATGGTAAACAGCAAGTCATTTATTGAGACTTCCAGATATTTAAGTACCATTCATTAAATTTAAGTGGGAGCCTTGTCTTAGCACATATTTTATAGTGTTTATATCTATATATAAACAGTGCCATGAGCACTCTTCAGTTGTCTGAGACTGGAAACCCTGCTGGTAAGTGTGCTTGTGGTAAACATACAACCAGTGCCAAGACAAGAAAAATGGATATAAAACAAACCTCCAGTAAAAACTGAGGAAAGACTTTTTGCAAACATAACAGTAAAAACAGTAAGTAGATATAAGTGCCTATAGACTGGGAAGAAGCTTTTGATGTTAAACAAAAGTTCCTCACAAATTTACTGTTATGGTAATCACCTTACAAAACTCTGCTGTCTCCTTCAGGAGGGGTAATTGAAGTAGTAAGTTTTAATATTTGGACAGAATCCTTAACAGTATTTTATTACTTCTGGGAGGGGGATATTTAGATCCTCCCCGTAGTACAGCTGTACCAAACCCTATCTTAACTCTTGACTATGCTATCAACTTGTATTTGTTGAAGCTGTAGACAGTAGTTCATGTGGCATTTTCTAAAATATCTTGCTCAATAACATTTCTGATGTAAGCTTCTGAGTTACTTCTGCTCTAGTGGGAAGTGCTTTAGTACTGCCTTGCAAAGGTTTATTGTACTTAACCACAGTAAAAAGTAATACAGTGAGCCAACTAATTTTTGACAGGAAGTGTTGATTGCAGGCACACCTTTTCA
This sequence comes from Protopterus annectens, assembly GCF_019279795.1. Classification (NCBI taxonomy): domain Eukaryota; kingdom Metazoa; phylum Chordata; order Ceratodontiformes; family Protopteridae; genus Protopterus; species Protopterus annectens. The sequence goes on along the minus strand of NC_056741.1, from coordinate 1,264,191,461 downwards.
TGAATTAAAAAGAAATAGAAAGTTGATCTGTTTTTGGGAAAATACGGCTAATCCTGCTAAAGTATCTAAGTGGTTCCTGTATATTCAGGAGATACTGCCCTTCATTTTCATAGTTTTGATAAAACACTGCCTGTGTAACATATTTTAGATCTTTTTAATTCAATGCTACCCCCCAAAAATGAATGCTGCAATCAAATATAGTAAGTGAAGTTAAAAAATACTTTATTTTCTATTTATTTCCTATTTCTTTGTTTTACATTATTTATTTATATTTGTTTATGGGATAGTGCTCTGATCTCAATGGACCATTTGCAGGCACAGCCCAGGTGAATAGGATCACATAAGAAAGGAACAAAACATGTTTACAGATACAAGAATATGCTAAAACACATACACATGCATGTGTGTGTGTGTGTGTGTGTGTGTGTGTATGTATGTATGTATGTATATATATATATATATATATATATATATATATATATATATATATATATATATATATATGGGTCTATTGTATATATTCGAAAACACAATTCTTTGAATATAAACAGTAGACCAGCGGTTATGCGAAAGTGCACTTCCACGAACATCGGTTCAACGAACCAATAAAAAACAGTAAAACATTGTTTTTGCAGGGGGGCAAGACCCCCTACTTAAATGTACCAACTCTGAGATCGCACTACAGTGGGGGAACATGTAAATTCCCTTTTCCCCACTGTAGTGTGCTTTGGCACCTGTGTTCCTTAACGGTTTGTTGAACTGTTCTTCGCGGAAGTGCACTTTCGCAAAACCGAGAATCCACTGTTCGTTTTCGAACAAGTGGATTTTCAGTCTTTTTCAGTAGACCCATATATATATATATATATATATATATATATATATATATATATATATATATATACTCACAGACGTACACACATATATATTTACAGAAGCACGAATATGCTACAACACTGAGTTCAAGAAGCAAACAATATCAAAACATGGATAGAAAATATGCTTAGCAGAGTGTTATGGTAAGATGTAACCATAATGACTGAGATGGTTTATGCTACATGGATAGCAGCATATCATTATATAGAGAGAGGTATGAAAACATTAGAAGAGGTAAGTGAGAATAGTTGCAAGAAAGGATATCCGAGGGACAAGACAAAGAAAGGGTGTGAGAGGTATGCAGAGGAAAGAGGAATAGAAATGATAAAGTGTGTGAAAGAAATGCAAAGAGAAGAGAGAAGTCAGATGAATCAGAGGCAGTGAGTAAAGGGGATTACAAGATGAGATAAGGAAGGAAGGGTGAAATATGGATATAAAGGAGTGTGTGAAAGAACTCAGAGTTCATGTAACTTGACCGGAGTGAGTGCAACTGCACTTTGCTTGGGTGAAGAGGTGTTCCCTGAGCTGTTTTCTCAAGACAGATTACTTTAGGACATCTCCAGTTGAGTTAGGAATGGAGTCCCATAGTTTAGGTGCTAAGATGGAGAATGCATGGTCAGTGCAATACAGTTTACTTTTTGGAGTTAGTAGGGTAGGTTGAGATACCACTCAGATTATATGTGGGGGTTTTGGTGAAACATTTATGAGTGAGAGGGGACGGAGTCTCAGTAGAAAGGGGTTTTTAGTGATGCTAATAGGTGGTTGGCTGTCAAATGTACTGGGAGCCATTTAGCTTTGGCAAGAGTTAGGCAGTGATGTTCATTATTGGGGGCATTAGTAATGAACCAGCACATTTTATTGGATGATTTGTAAGGTGGTGGCATTTTTCCTTGAGGTTGCAGCTATAATGGATAATCCACATTTGAGCTGAGATAACAGTATGCCTTTTACTATGGATGCTTTTGCTGGCATGGACAGAGCAGGCAATAGCTTGTTTGCCCAATACAGTAATGGGTTTATATTTTTGCATATGTTTGGAATGTGTAGTTGAAAGGTAAGAGACTAGTCTAGCCAAATGCCAATGTATTTGAAGGATGTGGTGGTTTCTATGGTGGTATTGTTAACATCTTTAATATTAAGGAAGCTGGGTGTTTGGCTATGTTTGTTTGGTTGGTTCCAAATATCATTGCTTTTATTTCTGAGGGACTGAGTTTAAGTTTCTGGCCTATTAGCCACTGGTTGATGGTTTGGAGGTCATAATGAAGATGACTTTGTATAACAGAGTGGGATTTGTTTGACCTGTAGATGCCCATGTCATCTGCATAAAGAATTAGAGGTATCTGAGGATGATCAGATGGGAGTTTGTCGATAAATATGGAAAAGATCAGAGGGGCTAAAGTGGAACCCTGGAGGACTCCTTTCATAAGAGGAACTGTTTCAGAAGTGAAGTTGCCTACTTTCATCACAAAGGATCTATTAATGTGGAAGTCTACAAAGGTTTTGCATCATCACTAATACCTGATTCAGTTAATCTGTCAAATAGTAAGCTATGGTCAATTAGATCAAATGCTTTTGTGAGATCAATAAAGAAGGCTCCTGTCAGGCTGCCTTTTTCTATACTGGACAGGATGTCATCTGTGAGGGAATACAAAGCTATTATGGTGCTGTGTCCAAACCTGAATTCATGTTGCTTCCTTGGAGAAGATGGTATCGATGTTAATAAGTAGTAATTTCATTGTAGATGATTTTTTCTAGTATTCTATTAAGCATATCTGACTTTCATATCATCACATTATTATAGTTTTAAGACTCATTTGGCTGAACTTGTCATTGCATGACGGATGCTGTACTTTCTAGCTTTATATTGCCTTGCACACTATGTACTTCAAGTACTGCACTAAATATATGATAATGGTACATGCATTATTTGCACTGTCTAGTCAGTCTGTTGTTGGCACAATAGTTTGATTTGTTGACATCATTATTTAGAGGTTTTTTTTTTTATTTCTGTCTGTCAGGGACAGTCAGATTTATCAGTGTTATCTGTGATTTGCAATGATGGGCACACTGATGATCAAATCTCTTGATTCTAAATTCTGTAGCTCAGATATTTTACATTTATAGACACTTTGAACAACCAGGTTTTGAGAATATTTACAATGATATAGCACTTTCTCAAGAAACTGTTTGTTACAAAGCATCATGCATGGAACATTTTTAAGCAGTTACATCTTGAAAGAACAGTGTGTGCCTGTATTTGCCTGTTCTCAAGTCAAGTAAAATTCTGGTTAGAAATATGTCACTCAGGTATTTTCAAATGTTTTTCTGGGTTATTTTATTTATCAGTGTTGTGTATTTAATCTCTCTGCACAAACAGGTTAAATCAATACATACACGTGCAAATCACTAGTTTTGTTTTCTTGGATAAACAAATCACTTTTAAATTACCTCTTTGCCTTAATTGCATGATGTGCTATACTGATACAGTCCATCCTAATACAAGATGTTTGCTGCATGAATGTTGTGGAAAAAATATGTCATTTAGGTATTTAGGGGGGTATGAGTACTTGCAATCTGTGGCAAATATTAATATGGATTAAGTAACCAGATAAAACATTTTATACTTCAAGTCACGTCTAATTTATAGCACCAGGTAGATACAAATTATTATGTTAAATGTATTACTTTATGACAAATCTCTTGTGTTGTAACACACACATTATTTTTTACTCACTGGCCACAAGACAACTGCAAGGCTATTTTATTACTGATAAACAACTACCATATCATACACATCCCTGCCTTTTGAGTGGGACTTTCACAACCTTGATGGCTCTCTGTGGTTATTCTAGTTACAACACACATATGCACTGTTCAGGGAAGTCAAACCACTTCAAATCTAAAATGAAAGGTTTGTGTCCCTGTGTAAACTAATACTATAATGCTGCTTTGTACAACTCATCAGTAAATTATTGAGTCAATCTCATCTGTCTGGAAAATATAATTATAAATAAAACCAACAGTTTCTGTAATTAAACTTTGAAAGACTGGTACCTGTAATTTGCTGGTGTGTAACAATCATACACTTGATTAACTACATAAACGATCACTGATTAGCTGAGATTAGATGCCAAGATAAACATTTAACTCTTTGACTTTTCACAATACAATTGAAAAGAGTTGGCACATCTTCTTCTTGCAGTACTTGGAGAAGTTGGTCATATTCTTGTCATTCCAAGTATATTTATGTGAAATGGAGTACTCAGTACAGGTAAATATTGGTAAATGTAATTAATTAATATTGGTTTGTGGTAACTCAGTTTGTTTTGACTTCAGAAACTGGAAAAAGTTGGAGGAACTGATGATGTGGAAAGATATGGACACTGTGTGAATGCAGCCATGTTCAAGAGTGAAGAGCCTGAAAAGAAAAATGTGATTAATATTTGGTCAAAAAATATTGCAATAGTACTGGCTGTAGTCATGCTTTAGCTGTGACAACTTTCCAACATGTATGCCAGACAATTACAGAACTCAGAAAATGACAATTGTGAATTTCTGTGACAATAATGCAACACCATTTTGCCTTGAAGTAGATTACTGAAATACAGAATAAAGCAGTTGAGATTTACAGACAATTGTTTTACACTTAGCAACCAATTACTTTGGAGGACAAAGCTCAAAGAAGTTGTTTGAGATGAGAGGAGTCCTGGAAGGTGACATAGGTTCCAATTGTTTGGAATTTGAAAAACCTAAATTGGTTTCCAAAAGAACCTTTAGCATGGGGGGAAAAACGTATGGACTATCACTGGCTCTTGCTGAATGGAGTACTCGGAAACCTGAATAGATTTTTATGCATTTTGATATGCAGAACGGGAAAAAAAAACATTTTATTGCAGATTTGGTAACCAGTGAAAAAGTGTACATCTGGGGTGACCTGATTTATAGAGATCCTGATTTCTGTGGAAACTACCTTGTTTCAGCAACCTTAATTTACACAGCATATGAAAGAGTGACACAGATGCAAGATTAAGTGTAAACTGCCTCTTCTTGCAGTACTTATTTATTTTTACATTTGTTGATTGGGTTTGTCTGGCTGAGCTAGTAGCTCATTTTCAGCAGAGACCCGGGAAGAAAAGCTCCACAGTGACATAAAATTATACAACAGATACAAAAACTTAAAAATACATTTCACTTACATACACATAAAAAAAGAATTATACATTCAGGAGTACACAAAAAGTTTCAAAATATCTATACAATATTTGTAATGGTAGAGAAGCCAAAAAGCACTTTTGTGAGGCAAAACATTTTGAAAAGGAAATGCACATCTAGGATGGACTCAGTAAACCAGCATAGAATAATCTTAAGATATATGATTAGAGGTATATAGAAGAGGTTTGTGGTAATAAACATGGTATGAACTGGTGAGAGATAAAAGAGGAGAGATAGTAGCAGGTGACAAGGGTAGTCTAAAAAAATCAGCAGAATAGCATGTGTTTATAGTAAATTACCATTAAGTAATACGGAGAGAAATAGGAGAAAAACTACTGAAGAGGAAAGATGAGAGAAGGGAGGATCAGGGAAAAGAATAGATAAAAGGAAGCTGTTAGCAGAGAGTGCAGGTGGAAGATTACACAAGGAAGATGGGGTGTGAAAGGAAGTAGTGGGAGGGTGTAGGTTAGATAGGCAGAGGAGAGAGGGTATTGGTAAGATAGGCAGAGGAGAGAGAAGGGTGATGGATACTAAGGGGAAAAGAGGGTCATGGGGTATAAGTGCAGTGGCAAGACCAGTTTTTCTTTAGGAATTCACGAGTGGCAGTTTTGAATTGTTTAGGGTGGTTAAGTGACCTAATTTCTAGGGGTAGTTTATTCTAGGATGCGGCTGGGTTGTAATTACAGAGTATACACCCTGTTTTGGTCTTAGGTTTATAAATCTGTAGCAGGTCTTGGTCGGAGCTGCGAAGTGGTCTAGCAGGAGAGTATTTGGATATAATTGAAGTAAGGCTAGGACAGAAGGAGGGCAAATATAGGCTGGAGTGGATAAGTTGTACTTACAATGAGTTTTTCACCCAGTAAGAATAGAGATGTTCATGGATTCTCAATTAGCAATGGATTGGGTATATAGTTTCCTCAAGTAGTGGACTGTGAGACTGAGACATGTGAGACTTGTTGTTTAGTTGAGTTCCATGGATGTTTAAGACAATATAATGTGCAAAATGAGGATGAAACAAAAAGCCAATGTTTTCCCCTTTTTCTCTGGAAATGGGAGATGGATAAAAAAATGTTTTTCCTAATAGTTTACTAGATTGAGTTTCTTGGCCTGATGATGTCATGGGTACCACATCACAATGAGGAATCTATTGTAAAAGATCCTACAGCACATATCAAACAGGGTAGGGGATGATTTATTTATATACATCTTAATACTATATTATCATGCTGATATTTCTTCAGTGATACTTCTTAACAAAGGTGTTATCAATACTGGCTCAATGTTCAAAGGATCCATACTGTCTGTGGCCTACCTACAGATCCTGAGGTTTTCTGATGCTTTCTGTCATTAACAACTCCATAAAAGTGTGCATTTATCAGAAATAACAGAAAAAAATATTGGAGAGTGAAAGACAGCAGGTGTACAATGTCTTCAAACATCTGGGCCTTCGGGTTGTGAAAAACCTTTACAATGAATAAAAGCCAAGGTTCTACATACCCCACCACTGGCCCTTTCTCTTACCACTGCACTGACGCAATTGTAAGCACAACCTACTTTGCATGGCATGGAAATACAATGGTCACTGGATTCCTGAATGACCACAAAGAAAAGATCAAGGACATCCCTAAATGTTAATATATGTACATCCCACAGTTTCTATCTAATGGTTTCCTGCCCTGTGTATTTCTGTACAGGATGCTTGTACATCACCACTCCATGCTAAAAGCCTTCTATTCTTATCCTTTTGGCTACTCGGCTACTAACTCTTCCTATTGCTGACTTTACTGCCTTACCTTCTGTTATCATATGCTCTATACCCTCTCCCCTACCTCTTAGTAGTCAAATAACTTAACTCCCCTCTTTCCCCTTTCTATGTAATTAGCTCACTTTTTTCCTCCACTATTTATAGATAACTCAAAAAAAAAACTGACTACTTGCAGCCTCTAATTTCTGCAAAGTACTAAATACATTTACTTTTTTTCCCTATAACCTCTCTCAGTAAATTGTCTGATTGTTTTTTTTCATTAGCTCTCTACTTGACCTGGTCCAACGCGTTGATTTATACCTAACCAACATTTTTCCCTCCCCTCAGAACCCCTTCCCTTCCTACCACCCTTAACCAATTTGCCATCCCCTTCCCATTGCCATCTTACATCCTACTTAAAAACTTATTCATACCAAACTCAAACCCTCTCCTGGTCTCCCCTTTCACTCCAAGCCGAATTGCTCCAGAGTTCCTCCCTCCTCTCGTCTTCACAAACCTTATATTTCTCTAATCTCTCTCTCTCATCATGCTCACTATCAAGTTCTACAGCAACATGATACTATCTGTCCACTTCACATCTACTCTACTTCTTTACTGCCTCACTTCTTACAATGCTCAATTAAAACCACTTCACCCATCTCCTACTTCTGTCATCTCTAAGCAATTCTCACAATCTCTTCACTCAATCAAAATTTCACCCTCTATCTTTCCTATAACTTCCTTCTTGCCCAAAATCAAAATCCTCCCTTCTCCCACTACCACCCCCAAAACTAAGACAAAATATCTAAATCATTACCACTTGCTCCCTAACTCAAATTTTACAGCCAGTGCTCTACTTCTATCATGGTATATCCATCCCAACCCTAGTCCTACCTCCCTCCCCTCAACACAACCATTGAGAGTATCAGTACCCATACCATCCTCACTAAAAGCACATCACTTTACTCCTTGAATATCAAAAACATACTAAATAAAGTTAGTGAATTCCATGCCTGGATGTCATACCACTCCCCAGACATCATCACACTCACCAAAGCATGGCTGAAACCTCAGATCTCTGACAAACACTCTCTCTCCAGGTTACAACATCCTATGACTAGACCATCCAAAGAAAAAAGGTGGAGAAGTTGCCATTGTATACTTTAACCATCTCACTGTTAACCCCCCCTAACCAACCCTACTCCCTCTTTCTAATGTCTGACTGCCAACTGTAAAATTAATGATCACAATAGTATAACTGTAGCAGCTATCTATATAGCCCGTGGTGATAACATCTCTTTATTTGAACAAATTCTCTCTCGGCTTTCTTAACACTTGCCAAATGAAACTATTCTCCTGGGGGACATCAACATAAACTGGCTATCCCTTTCCCTGGATAGACCTAGATCCTGTATCAATTTGAACAGCTTCTCCTAACTAATCTCTACTTCTACCCATGCTAATAAGCCATCCAACTCCTGTTCTTTTATTGACTGGATACTATTCTCAGATCCACGCAAATATCACCATCCAGAAACACTACAAGACACTAAGTGATCACTCTCCAATTAAAGTTCTAAGAGTCTCCCCACACTACACCAGACCACACAAGTACATCAAAAGCCATAACTCTCTAACTTCCATCCTGATACCTTTAACAACCTTCTCTCAGCGATAAATCAGTCCTTCCTAACTAAGGTACTGCTGGATGAGGCAGTACTAAAATTCAACTCGATACTCCTAAACATTTGCAACTCCCTTGCCCCTTATGCACTGTAAAAGTCAAATCAATTATATTCCCATGTCTTACACATTCTAATCACACTCTAAAGCAAACTAGAGATAAGGCATGGGAAACCTCTTCTAAAACTAAGCTCCCTACCCATTTACAAAACTACAAAGAGCTCCGTAACCTTACCAAAAAATACAACAAAGACGAGGAATTTTTACAATAACCCACCAACTCACACATATCCAACCCATAGAAATTCTGGCCCTCCTTAAACCAAATATTGCATCCAGGTAATCCCTCATCTCCTAACCCTGCGCTAATAATACTCCCAAAGAAACAGCACCCATCTTTAACACCTACTTCATTGACTCCATCCATAAAATGCTTAATCCCACAAGCTCCAACACTTATGATTCAACCATTCGGACCTTCCCACAACCTCTAGATCCACAAATTATTTATCTTTTAAACCAGTATCTACTAGCTACTTAAAATCCTTACTTCTCAAACTGAAGCCCTGCTCCCCCTCGGTTGATAATCTACCTCCACTCTTCTTTCAGATAACAGCAGACTCTCTAGCCCTTCCTCTCTCCATATTTATCAACCACTCATCACTAAATCCAAAGTTCCCTCAATCTGGAAACAATTCTTTACCTTACCCATATATAAAGTAATCAATTCCACAGAACTCGCCAACCTCAGGCCAATAGCAATTTTATCACTTCTCTCTAAAATATTAGAAAAAATGCATGCACAAACAAATCCTAGATTATCTACAAGAAAACGTACTCACCCCAACAGAACACAGCTTTCACCCAAAACATAGCACATCCACAGCCCTTATATCCTTTATCAACACCACCTCCCTGGCTAGAGACAGTAACAAACTAGTGTCTTGCCTATTCCTCAATCTCTCTAAAGTGTTCAATGCAGTCTCCCACCCCATGTTGTTGGCTAAACTCTCTGACCTTAATTTTTCCACTTCAACTATCTCCTGGTTTTCTACTTACCTCAGTGACCAAAAGCAATCTGTAAAATGGCTCTCTACACTCTCCTTTGCTCTTCCTATCAAGATGGGAGTTCCCCAAGGATTAATTATTGGTCTTTTACTCTTCGACATCTTGGCTAATCCACTCTATACTTCCTATCCACAATCACCACTTGTGCAATATGCAGATGACTCTATAGTCATTACCATTGCTGATACCCTCTGACCTAAATACCATTACCCAAAAATACCATTACCCAAAAATCTTTCATATCCATCAAAAACTGGCTTTCAAAGAATCAGTTAATCCTAAAAAGACTAAACTCTTGCTTTTTCTACCAAAAACCCATAATCACCTCAAACCTATTTTCTCTATCACATCTCTCAACAAAACTCCTATCACAGTTGAATCAAACACTATGCTTCTCGAGGTCATAATAGATGACCAACTCATATGTGTCCTCCATGTATGCAGGTGCATCAAAAAAACGTGGTCTTCTTTATAGTAATAAAAAATTCCTGTGAAACAAAGCCAAAATCTCCCTGTCCCATGCCTACCTTCTTCCAAGCTATTTTACAGCTCACAAATCCTCACTAATCTTCAGAACTCTCTCTTACCAAAATTAGAAACTACTTATAAATAAAGTTGCCAGATTCGCTGTAAATCAAACCTATAAATCTCACCACTGTCTTTTTCTCAACATCTTGAACTGGTTAGAATTTCCCCACCACCTACTATTCTCTCAGCTTCAAATCATTCATTCCATCCTGTATCTGCCCTCCTTCTATTCCAACATCTCCTCACTTGTCGCACTCTGCACCCCTCCCAGGACTCACCAAAGCACAGACCAAAATCTACTTCAAATCCGTAAACCAAAAAGCAAAATAGGACAAAACCTTTATAGCTACTCCCCTGCCCTTCTTGGAACAAACTCCCCCTGGATATTAGAAGTATTAAACAACCAAAACAATTCAACACCGCTACCATAAACTTTCTAAGAAGCACCTGGATCTGCCACTGCACACGTCCTCCTTAACTGTCTACCCTTACCTCCTCAGATGTCTCCTGCCTACCTCTCCCCCTTTTTTCTCTCGACTACCTAACTGTGAAACTGACTTGTAAATACCTTAGACTATCTACGCTGTCTATTCTGTTTATGACTAAACTATTGTTAACTAAATAACTAGTGGCTAAATGCTTGCATACATTCCTTTCATATTCTATGTTGCTATGTAGCTACATCCTTAGTGACGGTGTTCTTGATAAGATTGTATAACTTTGTATATAACCTTGGTGCCTTTACGTTATTAATTGTAAACTTTGTACTAACTTTTTTTAATATTGTACTATACTTTACATATGCGTTAACTGTGGAACTATACATTATTATTAACTACGTACTACCTTTTTAATATTTGTACTATACTTTGTATATATGTTAACTGTGGCACATTTCTCCACAGGCCTCCTCTGAAAAAGGGCAACAGCTCAGTTGGACTAACCAGGTCAACAAATGTCACAAATAAATAATAAATAAATTTGCACTTTCATATCCATGATATTTACACTTTCAGTTTCACATTAATAACATTTACACTTCATTTTCACATTAACAATATTTTATTTCTTTAACCTTTTTACCCTTCTCTCTATACCCATATTTTCATCCATAACCATCTTTTTATTTCAGATAACACATCTTCAGCTTCTAAGTTTCTGCTATACAATAATCCATTATATCATCTTTTCCACAATACCCACTGATGGAAACAAAATTGTGCCCCATTTATCAATTTCACATTTCTTTCCTTTCTCATATTTCTATACAATATATTCATATTTATGTTTCCAAACCCTTCTCATTTATACAAATTTTTATACTTTCTCTGAACATTTCATTCTTTTTACATTACAAAAAAAACCATGAGCTGTCAACTCTAGGCATGTGCAATTCAAAAAATCCATCAAAACAATTTGATCAGCTGAAATAACATGGTCAGACATGTTATATGCTAATGACCGCATAATGAAGTGCTGTATATAAAAAATGAGCCTAAACAACATGACAGAGGGATTCAGAAATATTTAAATGCCAAGCAGTAATGCTTCACCTACTTTAGATTTGTTCCCAACCATATTATCAAGTTCAGGCAGAGTAAGGTAGTGTGCAATATTAGGTGCTGCCACAGCTATTATAAGTGTGCATCTGCAAGAAGCTATTGTAGCAGCCACTGCATCCAATGGTGCATGATGCCATCCCTGGAGGCACCAGATTTTCCAACTGTGTTTAACATTTCATGCCCTCCATGACAACATAGTGGACTGTTACCATGTGGATTGGGACATCATGCAACAAATGGTGGACATATAGTGGCTTCATCTACAGCCCCATAGGACTCATGGAGTACTCCAAATCGTTGAATATAAAGGTATGTGTTGCCTTATACATATTAACTACAAGGACCTTTCATCGGTCCACTGGGAAATTGAGGGTATCTCAGGCATCTATCTTTAATACTTCAGTTTTTCAATGCCATGCTTTAGACATGTGGGGAAGCATATGTGGTTCCCACATATCCCAGAAGAGACAGCCAACACCACGTGAGACTTCTATGCTATAGCCCATTTCCCTGAGGTATTGGGGGCCATAAACTCTACCCACATTGAAAGGTCCCACCTGGTGAACTGCAAAGAGTATCTCTCAGTCAACTGTCAAGTTGTCCGTAATGTACTGAGATTAATCCTCAATGTGTATGCAGGACACCCAGTTAGTTTTCATGACTCACACTTATGACATCCATCAACAGATTGTGAAGGGTGACTTCCTACAGGGGCATCTTGTAGGTGATACTGGGTATGCCTTGGAACCCTGGTTCATAACATCAATAAGAAACCCACATAAACTGATCATGGTTACAACCATGCCCTAATGCAAACCAAAAACATAACAAAACATGTGTTTGGGCTACTGACATCACAGTTTTGCTGTCTGGATACATCTGGTGATGTCCTGCAGTATGACCCTGCTACATGTGCCAAAATGCTTACATAGTGTGCTATGCTACAGAATATTATAGCTAGGAAGCAGTTCCAGCAGGATGGCCTCTTCTAGAGACCACAATTCCCAGGACCACAGGCAGCAGCAGCTGAGTCAGACAAGGAACTAGCAGCAGGGGATGACCGTGTCAGATGGAGGTAGGCACAATCTGCAGTGACATTAGCAAAGAGGCACTGGATTGCATACAGCTGTACAACATAACTATATGACAATTAAGTAGATACACAACAGTAAAAGTGATGCATGCAAAAATACCTGACTGTGCTTGTCTATGTATAGGCTGGACACACTGTTTATAAGACATAGGCAACCCAAATAACAGTGTACAAAGGACAAGGCATTTGCACAGGTTTAGAAGGGAGCAGTAGAATGAATGTCTTTCAGAGGGAAGTGTGCAAGTGCTGAGGTGTAGCAAGAGAAAAAAATACATTTATTACTATTGTAAGAATGTGTTTTTGGGGGCTTAATGTGTAGATGGGCCAGTTTAAGTGGATGTGTGAGATGTGCTGGGGTCTGTGGTTGTGTGCGTCTGCAGGGACACAGCCTCAGTATGTGGTGCAGCACTGCACCTTAGCCTAATGGACAGGTCCATGGCATGCATCACAGAAGTTTCATCTTCACATGCACATTCCTGCCCACATGAACTGGCTCTGACAAGACTTACACTGGCCATTCCACAACCTTGGCTAGATGTTGGAGCACTATCTGATCATGACTGACATCTGCTGGAGGATGTGCCAGTCTGTTCATGACCATGACTACAGGAATGGCCTCTCCTGGGTGTAAACACATCCACAACTGATGTTTCAGTGGAGGTGCTAGCACTGTGGGAGCAGGATCTTGCTCATCCATGGCTGGGGTAGCTAATATCCAAGGATGAAGAAGACTGGCCATAAGGACAGCCCATCGCTTCTGACAGATGATACAGAGAAGATGCTGCATGTTCCAGTGTGCAATTCTGTCTGTCTAATGAATCATACATATGGGTCTTGCACTCCTGTAAGTCAGCATGCACAGCCTGAATCATGCTAACAATCTCAGCTGTGGCTCTGGTGGAACTAGCCTGCGTCTCTATGATGGTCCTGCACATAAATTGTGTGTTAGCTACCAACACACCAACATTTGGGGGGAGGGAGGTAACCACATCTTTGGTAAGCACCAGTACTAAACCCCCCTGCCCATGAGTGGTAGGGACAGATTCAGCCATGTCTCTACTGGGGGCCACCACACTATCTTGACCTACAATGCCCCCATTAAGCTGCCCAGTCTCAGATGTTACTGTGGCCTAGGTATGCGCATGCAAAGAAACTGTGACCATACTCTAAGTAGGGGATGTGGGGAGGGTCACACTGACAGTGTTCAGCACACATACTGCACCCTCTGACTGTGCCAGCTTATCCCTGCCATCATCAGGGGCTAAAGATTGTCCAACATCAGAAGGGGTAGTTTCACAGTGCTAGTACCAGATAATGATTCACCTGTGAATGCACCAAAAGAAAACATATCCAGTGTATGACCGAGCCCAACTACACTTGCAACTGATATCCTCAAACTATAAAAAATATGATATTGAGTTATAACCATACCCATACCTTGTGCAGATGGATGTTATACCTGCACACCAGAAATACTTTTATGCCAGAAGTGATACAGCTATTATAAACTGTAATGAAACTAACTGGTCAAATTTTGAGAGAAGACAGTGATAGCAGGACTACATATCTGGGGTATCAGTTGAAATTCTTTGGGGCCAGTCTAGCTCTGACTCAGTGTCTGACACCATACTATCGAATTCTGTGGAAGTGGTACTGTACTGATTTTAAGTGAGACCAGAAAAGTATGGTTGTATAAGTAAACTTACTATAACAGTAGATGTTGGAATAAATCACTCTGCTGTAGCCTTTGCTGTATGGGTTATATCCTTCCAAAGCCTTGGGCTCCTTCCACATGCACCCAAACTGCTGGCTACCTGAGCTCCTAAGTGGAGAAAACCAGCAGCCTGGGCACCAAAAGCTTTAGGACTTTCGTGCCAATTGAAAAATGGTATGCTACAGTCCTGATAAAGGAATATACATACAAATCCTTACTCTGGCATGAACATAACACCAAAAAGCGGGATAAAGGGAAGGAGTAACTACTGCAGCAGTGATTTATTCAAACATCTACTGTTATAGTAAGGTTATTTACATGGCTATACTATGTTCATCATAATCTGTGCTGTAGTAGCCTTAATTGTATAGGCAGAAAATCAAAGCTTATAAAGCTTGGGAGAAGGAAGAATGAGAGTCCAGAAGTGTCTGAAGAATGGTCTAGCTTGTTCCAGAACTAGAGGAGGAAGCTAGTTTGTAATGTTTTGTAAAAGTATGTACACATGACCAAGTAGCTGCCTCTAGAATGCTTCTAGAGTCCACCTTTTTCCAAAAAGGCATAAAACAAGCCAAAGTCCTTGTAGAATGAGCCTTGACTCTGCCTGGAATTGTTTTATTATGTTGGGAATAATAAAAGGAAATAGGAAGGGCCAACCATCTGGAAAGTCTGTTTTGACAACGTTTTTTTTTTCATTACCTTCATAGGAAATAAACAGCTGTTCAGTTTTCCTGAAAGGTTTCATTTTGTCAAAATAATAACTCAGCAACCTATGCATGCTTAGAGTATGAAGAATCCCTTCTGCCAGGAAGGGAGACGGGAGGGGGGGTGGATAGTTTGGCTTAACTTAAACCTTCAAACCACTTTAGGCACAAGTGAGGAATTTGTTTTCAAAGAAACCCTGCCTTTATGGAACACCAATTACTGAGTCACTGTAAGAGCTTATAGCTCAGATACTCTCTTTGCAGATATCAGAGCAATCAGTAATACTATGTTCCAAGAGATGAACAGTAAATCAGCCTGATTAGCTGGTTCAAAATGAAGTAAAATTAATGTTTCCAAAACAAAGTTAAGATCCCATATGGGTGTCAAATGTTTTCTATGTGGACACATATTTAAAACCCCTTTCAAGATTAGACTGACTAAAGAGTGCGAAGAAATGTGAGGATCCATGAACAAACATGCTGAAATGCCTGAGAGATGAATCCTGATACTGCAACATGAAAGGGCAGAGGATAATAATTCACAAATATGACCGCCAATCATTAGTGAACTGGAGTTCTGCTGTGGCGACCCCTAACTGGGAAAAGCCGAAAGACATTACTTTTTTACAAAGGTAACCCTGAATGGGCTCTGGTTCCTAGAGCAGCATCAACTAGCAAATCTTTTCTATTTACTAACATAGGATTACCTCGTAGAAGGTTTATTTGCCTCATTTTAATACACAATGCATGTTTTTTGGAAAAAGGTGCCTAAAAAGTTTCAAAACTGAAACATCCAGGCAGTCATTTGTAATTGAGGTTGGGATATATCAAACACCACTTGTAATGTGTGGGTAGATCCACTGTGAGGCTTGTGGTAATTGCCCTTGGTTAATTCTAAAACAAAGGAGAAACCACTGTTTCCTGGGACAGAAGGGAGGCATCATGATGATTTAAGAACAGTCCTTCTGAATATTTGGAATGACTGTGGATACCAGTGGAAAGGTTGGAAATGCATTCAGGAACATTATCATCCAACGGAATGAAAAAGCATCTTTTTTTCCAGACCGGTTTGCAAGGAATCCTGGAGAAAATTTTTTTTTATTTTTTCTATTTTAAGAGGAGTCAAACAGATCTAATTCAGAAATTGCCCACAACTGGACCAATTTACATTTGTGAGGGTCTGTCCTAGTCCTGCTCAGCATGCCTGCAGCAACATTTTGCTCTGATGGAATGCAAGAAGTTTGGAGGGATAAATTGTGCTGAATTGCTACCTCCCAAACTACCACAGCCAGCCTGCACAGGGGTAGTATCTGGTACGCCCATTTATTTATGTAGCACATCACTGTAGTGCTATCTGTCTTCACCTGAAGTGGTCCTGGGGGGCAACACATGATGTAAACAATTGAGAGCATGACTAACAGCTACCATCTGTTTTACATCAATGCCCTTTGGACTTTCCTGTTACAGATCCCACACTTTTACCCTTGTAAACACAGTTCCTAGTGCCAAATCCATTGTATCTGTTATTACGGATAGAGCAGGAGTAGTCATAGAGAGAAGGGAAGACCTGGATTCAAGGCTATCAAAGCAACTCTCTTTTCAGAAAGCCCAAAATTGGAATCTGAGGTGCTAGGGTCTGAAGATGTAGGGCCCATACTGTTTTCAGGAACCAGAGTTTTTCTCGTTTTTAATCTTTCAAAGGGAACCACAAGAATCTTAGAAGCCATGAACCCTAATATCCTGAGATAATATCTTGCAGAAGTTTGAGACTTAATGGAAAACCTCAAGAACAATTCCGGGTACAGGTCTACTTTCTTCCCTGAGGAAAGAATGCTTTTTGCACAAAAGCATTATCTGTAAGGCAGCCTAGAAACACCATCCAGTTTGAAGGAAACAATATAGCAATAACCCACGCCTGGGTGTGGGTAATGCTGGATTTACCCACGGTTGGTGTGGTTTGGTCACGAGGGCAAAGCCCGAGTGGCCAAACAAAGCCAACCGTGGGTAAATCCAGCACTACCCACACCCAGAAGTGGGTTATTGCTATTATACAATGACATTATTTAAGAAAAAAAATTACTTTTCTTAAATAATGGCATTGTATAATGCCTCCTTGCTGCCCTTCCGCAGCTGTCTGGGTATTCTGCGGCAGTTCTGATGTACTGCACATGCGTATATATTTACGCAGTACATCAGAGCTGTGGGCAAAAGCAATGGAGAAAGCAAGATCTCTGTTGCTTTTTACAGCCTGTCTCACTATGTTAAATGAGTTTAACATAGCGAGACAGCTTTAAAAAAAGCAAATCTGTCTCGCTAGGTTAAACCTATTTAACATAGCGAGACAGTTTTGAAAAAAGCAGCGGAGAAAGCAAGATCTCCGTTGCTTTTTAAAGTGTCTCGCTATGTTAAATGGGTTTAAAATAGTGAGACAACTTTAAAAAAAAGCAATGGAGTTGCTCCTTTGCTTTTTTTAAAAGCTGTCTCACTATGTTAAACTCATTTAACATGGAGAGACAGGTTGTAACAAGCAACGGAGATCTTGCGTTCTCCATTGCTGAAAAAAAAAAAAAAAAAAAAAAAAAAAAAGAGTTATACTAATGGAAAAAGTCCGGGCGACCGGACCTTTTTCCATTACTATAACTCTGATTTACAATGTGCATGCTGACCAATCAGCGTGCATGTTTTGGAATATTAATGGGGGGATCGTTGTATAATGAGGATTTTTGAATGTTGACCAGGAATCCTAAACTGATAAGGTTTCTTATCCATGTAAGGGACTCCTGACACTCAGCACGACTCAAAAATGAGTAAGTTGTCAAAGTAAGGAAAATGTAAATACCTTGCAGTCTGTAATGGGCTATCACAGAAGCTAGACACTTTGGATTATCTACTGCTTCAAGGGTGTTCACAAAGTGTAATACGGAGAGCTGGTAGTGTAACCCAAACAGACAAAACCTTAGAAAACTTCTGAAATCTGTGGTAAGTTTGTAATAAGCATTTTTCAATTCTTGAGTTACCAACTAACTTGGAGAAGATATGAGAACTTGTAAGGGCAACATTTTAACTTTCAGCTTTCACAAACAGTTTGGGAAAGAACAGGTCAATAATTGGTCTCCAAGAGAGATTATTTTTTGGCTCCAGAAAAATTCTTGAGTAAAGGCCTTTCACTCTTCTGAAGGAAATTGTAGTATAACCTCCACAGAAAACATTTGATGACTGGGGGAAAATAGTCACGTCTGATATGGAGAATGAGCAAGAATACCCTGAAAAGGAGGAAATATTTCCCACTGCCATCTGTAACCTTTCTGAATAACGTTTAGGACCCATTTATCTGAAACAATCTCTTGCCAAAAAGGAAGGTGAAGAACCAGACTTCAGAACAGGTTTAAAGAAACGTCAGGGTTGGGGTGGGAAGTAATGCTGCAAAAGCCATTTGTATTATAAGACTATCCCTTTTTCTGTTAGATTGCCCTCCTTTTTCTTTGAACCTTCTTGCCACTTTGTCTTGTATAACTGCTTGTTAAAGGTCTATTGGGACTGTTTATTTTGCTTTTTCCAGGCTGCTGTTTTTTTCCGCTTAGGAACTTGTTCAACCAGCAACCTGGGTGCATGTGGAAGAAGCCCATGGCCTTGGAAGACTGGCTGTTATATCCCTGGTAGGACATCTCTCTACAGGTATGGCTACTACAGCAGTGATTATGATGAACATCTCTGTAAAGGGTGGCTCAGAAGACAAGACCCCATCTGTTGCCTTCTATTCCCGTGACACAGATTCTGCTCTGTGGGTGGTAGCATGGATCATATCGGTTACCCTAAGGTGGATCATATCGTAATTATGATCCTGATCAACCACAGCAGTAACATTGTTGACAACTTCCTGCCAGGCATGGTCAGTGGAATATACTGCAATTAGCTGTCTACTGTGGAAACAGACAGTCTTTAGTACCACCTCATTTTCTACTTCTGTAAACTTTTGCTTGTGGGTGGATGTGGTTTTCTGCACCTGCTTCCTTGGCACAGCTCTGATAGTATCAAAAACACTATAATTAACAGCTGGGGTCCTAAATACGTCTTAGAAATCCTAACAGTAACACTATACTAATAAGGCATCTGCTGTGTGTTTGTTGCGCCTGATGTTGATATACTTGTATCCAAGACAAAATCTTGACCTAAATGTCAGGCATTACTGTGGCCTAAGGACAAATTCCCCACCCACCCCAAAAAACAGTGCAAGAGCAAGTTAACAAGCATGCAACTTAATAAGCACATGAGCATTACAAGTGATACAAAGGTTGGTGTCTAATCACATGTGTAAGGTACACAAGTATGAAAGCATATGGTATACTACTGTTGCTACAACCTGCTGTAACAAGCCTGCATACTGCTATGGTCATTACACTTGCAATGCAACTCTTAGGAAACTTTTGGCCAATACATTCAGAAACACTGATAAACTGACATCACTTTTAGTCCTTACATTAACCAATACATAAAAAGCTACCCTTAGACAAAGTAGGTGTAAAAAATATCACTTACCTTCCTGTAAGTAGATGCCCCTTTACAGCAAACTGTTGAGGTAGCAATCAGGATTCAAATACTGTTCACTCTGCAGTTGTTGTCTTCCATGGTGCAAGGGGGATGAATGCCTCCTGTGCTTACAGCCCCCCTCTGGGCATAATGATTACATTAATTAGGATAATTTCATTACTGTTTTGAATTGCTTAGTTTGTCTGATAAAGCTAATAAGCATAATGAAAAGTACTACACAATGCTGTAAAAAGGCCCGGGTACCTGCAGGTGGCTGTACATACCCAGTGTGTGCATAACAGATGAGAACTAAGAATAGTCATCCCTTAATTAACCATCTGAAAATGGAGTCACTGTGGAACAGGTACTCTCAGCAGCAAATACAGGTATGGGTGACTGCCGTGTTTCACACCTTAAAGTTCCACTGGAATTGTAACAATGCAGTACCTATATTGCATTATTTTTCTTCTATCTCGTAAACGATGTGCCATTGGTGCCCATCATGGCACAGAGGATGAAACACATGAGAAGTCATTTGGATGCCAGTTCCCTGCCATTTTTCCTGAGATCTTTGACATTTTGACAAGTATGGCAGGGAAAGGTAAGGGTAATGTCCTTTTCAGAGTACAGAGGTGGTGTGAGGAGTACAAAACCTTTCTGGACATCCTCAGTAAGCATTACAGTCAGACTTCTACAGGAGGGCTATAGTATGAGGCCATCTGGAATGTTTGGCCAGGACTATCATCTATGCTACTGGCATCCCAGGCATGGGGGGCATTGCCACCACAAGTACTGTGACTTGAGTCATTGCAAGCCTAGCCTAATTGGCCAATGGGACAATCAAGTTAAAGCATGATTACTACCTCAGTACTATAAACATACCCTTACATCTTTTAGGTAAACAAATAACCTGCCAGTATATGTCACCATCCAACTTTTCATTATTTTTTTTTATCTTCAGCCCCTACAGAGATTGAAAGGAATAGGGAGGTGCTCATGAACAGACTGGAGCACCCAACAGAGCACCATGGTGAATATACATGCTGTTGTGAAAAATCCCTAGAAGGGCACTTCACCCTGGGAATCAGGTCACTTAGCTCAGTTATAGACAGGCACACTTCCTGCTTCCTACTCTGAGACTGACCAGAATGTCTCTCCACATCTGGGTCCCGCCCTGCCACAATTGCCATTACAAATAATTCTGTATAACATTTATACAGCAGTACCACATCTGCAAGTACTGCCATAACTTAGGACTAGTAGTATGACTGTAAATAGTTAGAAGTGTTCTTCTGCAGGCCTTCTCTTGCACAGGTGGATGAGTGACTCATCATGTTAAGTCAGAGCATTGAGATTATTAGGTTGGCCATGGATTCAATCAACCCGCTCCCCCCACCAAAAAGAGTACAAGTGTCATTCGATGAATATCAATACACAAGTATGTCTACATCGCAGAAGACATCGAAGAGACCGGCCTTGAATCGCGGTAGCAGGACATCGGCAATACAGGACCGACCTGACGGATGACACCAACGCGACCGATGGACGGATGGGAAGACTAGCGCGTGTCATGGGGTGGCCGGAAAAAGTGTGGAGGCAGGTAAGTGTAGATTGTGGCGGTCTTAGGGGACTAGTGGGGAGTTAGGTGAGTTAGGGTTAGTTAGGTAGGGTGGGTCAGGGTTTAGGGGTTTAGGGGGTGGGGTTAAGTGGGTTAGGTAGGGGCGAATAGGTGGGTTAAGTTAGGAGGGTTAGAGGGGTAGGGTAGGTAGAGTAGGTTAGAGGGAGGGGAAGGTAGGAGGGAGGTTAGTAGGTAGGGTATCGGGTAGGAGACCGGACCTTAGGGTTAGGTGTTAGCTTGTAAGTTATTTTGGTGTGCTTTTTTTTGGTGTGTGTGTGGTGTGTGTGTGTGGTTTGTGTGTTGGGGATGTTTGTTTTTTGTTGTATTTGTAGTAGTGTGTGGATGTATGGGGTTTAAATGTTTTGTGTACCGTCGGTTCGTTATCGGTGTGTGTGTTTTTCCGTGTTTATGGACTGTCGAATATGTGGTGTCGGTGATGTGGTTGTCGGTGTTGTGTGGTTTCGACTATGTCAGGTAGAACCGTCTACATATGTAAAATCCATTAGTAGTAGTTGGCTATGCATTTCACTTTAAATATCTCAGAAGGATCTATCACAGGTTTGTTAGGTTTTTACTGGCCTAATGACCACTAGGGCCCTTACAAGCCTAGCTGCACACACCAAACCATTTGTCTCCCAAATATCATGGGTGCCTATACTTGGGGGCATATTAATAGGGAGGTGAATAAGGATTTGTAAGGGGGGTGTTAGTTGGGATAATACTTTTCTTACTGACAGATCTGTGCATAAGGGACATGTGGACCAGAACAGGGGTAAAGTTATGATTTCCCATCCAATTGTCAATGTTTTGTTTAAATAGGGTCAGGGATGAACTCTGTTTTACATGGATGGTGTCCTTCTCTCCAGCACATTCTTTTTATGTCACAAGTGAAGTTCAGATCCCTGAACCAAGAGTTTCTGATGCTGTTTATTTTGTGCATGTGCAACAGATCCTTCAGGGCTGGGTCTAAGGAAGCCTTGTAATTCAGGCAAAGATTCCCTCTTGGCAGCCTGTAGCAGACGGAAAGTTTAGGTAATTAATGTAGAACAGGGTATTCATGACCTTTATTCTCTTGCTAAGAAACCTTTGCCAAGCTATCCAACTGTTGCAAATGTCTGGTTAAATACATGCTAAAGGGGTCACTGTATTCAGTGATGGGTCTTATAAGGGCCACCCCTTGTTTATCTCCTGTGCTGGGTATATTTATCATGTGATCAACATGTCTATTGTGTATACATACAGTCCCACTGTATAAACTCAAACAGCATCACTAACAGGCAAAGACATTTTGTCCAATAATTATCTCCTGCTGTTAGTTATCATTTATGCCAGGCTGCATATGTGTCTTACATTGTGGCTTAGGCCAACCTCCAAATATTATCAACAAACAAATAAGTTGACAGCACACCTGTCTAAGTCCTAGTATTAAAAGTTTTTTGCCTTGACATTTATCAGTATCACTACATTTAAGAATGCAACATTCATTATTTTTGTATTTCTCACTTCTACCCGTCTTTGTCACTATCATTTCTCTTCTATTCTTTCTAGGTTTTGTTTCTCTCCATTTGTCACTATCTGCAGCACCTGAACCTAGCCATTCAACAAAGCCTGTTGTACCCATAGGTGGCAGCAATTGCACCACCACAAAAAGCACTCAGTACATCTGGGCCCCACCCTACCACAATTCCTTCCACATCTCCTGATCTATGACAAGCAGCCCTGCACTGGAGGGTGGTACAGTGGTACTGGCTGGTACCAGTGAAAGTGGATGTTACCTTTGTCACCCATCAGGAGCTGTCAATGTATGTGTGGGTGATAATAGACAGAAGATTCAATGTCTGCATCACCCATATGAAGACCATGCTTCAACAACACATTGAGTCACATCCTTGCCAGCACAGTCTTTACCTTCTGAGACAGGACCCACTGGTGATGATTAATCAACTGGGCCAAAGCTGGCAAAGACTGCATTCTTTGAACATTGAATTCTAATCCCAACCTGATGTTCACCACCCTTCTGTGTCTACACTTACCCTTGTCTGTTGTATAATCTTTCATTCAACATGGTCTTCCCTCTATTTGGTTGATGTCTCGATCATTGTGTTACCCCACACCCAGTTAGCTATATGTCATTCCCTGTTACCTAACTTCTCCCTCTTATCAACTTCCTTCCTCAACTTTCCTTTTTCAAATAAACGGGGAATCTGCCCACTCTCAAAAAAAAAATAATAATAATAATAAATAAATAATACATCCAAATCTGTCAATGCCCCAGATATTTAACTGAAGTACACATGACTGGCTCCAATAGTTCATTGTAGAAAGTGTAGTTGTCTTGAGGATTTCAGTCAGTTGTTGTTGTTGTGTCTTTCGGCTTTTCCCGGTTAGGGGTCGCCACAGCGGAACTCCGGTCCGCTAATAATTGGCAGTTGATTTTTACGTGCTGAGTTGCCAGCCCTAACACAACCTTCAACGAAGGCATGTCTCCACAGAAGACGCTCTGGCTGAGAATCGAATGGGACAACGTCTTGCTGTGAGGCGACAAATATTGTAATTCATCAGGATTATTGAGCTGGCATGTTCCTATCCAGTCTTGCTCATTCCTTATTTGCTGACCTTGTGTTCTGCATTCTGGGTTTTCCCCTTTTCATCTCTGTTTGGTATTCCCATTTACAAACTTTAATATGGTCAAGAATAGATAGACACACTACATACACCCACACCCAAATGGGTTTATATATTAAATCATCTTTCTTTGGTCATATGTTGTACACTGTTCACAGAAAGCAATGTTGATGGCAATATACAACAGAGAAATGACACTGCTTGGTCTGTGACAAAACTGAAAAAAAAATCATTAACATTTGCCAGTGATATTGCCATTGGTTGCACAAATGAACTGGACATTGATTTATGTCACCAAGCAATTCAGAAAATGTTAATACTTTTCCTGTAACAAATTAAATTGTGTCACCTCATTCATGATGCAACAAGTCCATTCTCAATGCACTGGGTGCAAGGTTCTAATCCTCGGAGGGTAGTATGTTGTTTTACAAAATTCTGTTTCCATTATGCAACTTTATTAAATTCCCCTTCTTCTGATGCCTTTCCTAAGAGTGCTTCTTTGGTATACCTGCTAAATGCTCTAGTTCGGAAATTATGAGTGACAAAGTAAATGCTCTAGTTCGGAAATTATTAGTGACAAAGTCATTGGTTCAAAATGCATTTAGATGAATTTCTCTTTCCTTGCTATCACTTGTTCCATTCCCCAGAAATGTGTTATACTTGCACCTTCCTTATAAATGATTCTGTCGCATGTCTGGTTAATGCACTGGTTCAGAGATTGACAAAATCATGGGTTCAAATATTTTCAGGTGTATTTCTCTTTTCATGCAATTGTGTTTCATTCTGCTAAAATGACACATTCCTATCATTGTGCATATTCTACCAGGGAGTTTGGCACTTTTTTTTTTTCCAAATTTAAATATGGATTTGTCTAGCATTGTTGAACTTAAAAATTGTACAATATGACCCTAACCAACCTTGTTCCAATTAATTTGTTTTTGGCTCACCTTGGGTTCTATCCTCTGCTTGGATCCACTTTTCATGTCTGTCCTATACTTCCATTTAGTCTAGTCCAAGCACAGATTAACACACACATGCCCACAAAGGCCTTATAAAACTAGTAATTCTTCTGCAGTCACATATTATATGACAACTGGCTGTGAGCAGCATCAATTTTTACAAAAATGGCATGCCAAATTCCACGGCAGAAACAATGCTAAATCCATGTCATGCACTAATCTGTTGTGCAAATGAGTTGCACATACATGCCAATTTGAAATAAAGTACAGCTAATGCCCATATTTTAACTCTTTCGATGGCTCAATGTAATCAAAAAGTTATTTATATTGTGGGTGGGGTGTGTGTGTGTGTTCATATCAAAGGGGACTGTAGACTGGTTTAGTGTTCAGTCTGCAAATGTGTGACATTTTTCCTCATCAGTCTGACTGCTTCACTGGCTCCCCTAACTAATGCGACGAAAGAGAGAAATATCAATAGGAAAGTCATAACTTCAATTCCCTTGATGCCTATTTATCATTCTGCAAATGTTATATTTCTCTGATGTGTTTTATGATCCCTTTTTGGTCTTATTGCTTCCAATGCTCCTTTCACTATGGAAATGTAGACATATTGGCAATGTGGACTGCCTTGATTGGTTGACATCCATGAGGATACCATAGTTTTTTTTTTTAATGACATTAACATTATAGTGCAGATCCCTGCTCACACACTGTTTTCAAGAGTGGTGCAGATTAAGTTAATTAAGATGTACCACTGTATCAAACTTCTCCTAAGCTTCACATTATTCTATATTGAAGTATTGTCATACCACTTTCTCCATTATGTTTTGCCACCCTGTGTTGTTGGGCAACTCCCTTTGCATTCTTCTGTCCATATCTGTGGCCACTGTTGATGTAAATGACACCTCTACTCCTACTTTAGTGATCCATAGAACATTTCCCTGTCATGGAACATTTTCCAGCGTATATATTGTTTGTTGTCTATTTCATTAAAATTATCATCAGTGTTTACCTCTACTGCTCCTATGGTAATCTGGCCATGGATCTGTGCTGCAGCTGTGACAAGGAGCTGCTTATTGTGCATCTTGTCCTGGCCACATGCATGGCTAATAAGCATGGAGGCTGTTTGTCTATGCTATGTATACAGCATTTGCTTGGTCAGAGATGTGGCATTTATGAATTAGTGTGTCTGTTTTGTTATTTCTTCCTTATTACATTCATTACATTTCCTTTCCTCTATTACTTAATATTTTGTATTACCTTTTACTGGTAACTTTTCCCGCACAATTCTTCAAAGGAAATTGCCTACTTCATAAAACTTCTCAAACCTTTACTTTTCTTCCATTTTAAACTTTTCTACTAAATGTTTAACATGTCTAGATAACCTTTTCACCTTTAATTTTTCCTTCTAGTTCTTTTCCTCACATTCTACTTAAACAATTTCAACCACATCCATAGTTTTCTTCCTCTTTGTATATTTTATAATCACATTATTTACCTACTATTGCACCCATCATTCCTTCTCTTGATTCAACTTAATTTCCTAAAAAAGTGAAGATTTAAAGTGAAGATTTGTCCATTTGTTTAGAATTTTTTTTGTATAAAAAATATCTTTTCTTTCTCTCTATTTTTCATATAATTATTTATTTTTCTTATTCTAGCTCTTTTTCATACCTTCTCATAGTTTCTTCACATTCCATCTTGGTTTATCTATGAAAAATCAAATCACATTTGACTTGCCTGTTTCTGAAAAATAAATGCCAAAGCCATTGAATTGAAAACACTGTTAAAAAAATCTTTTTTTTGCAGGAGGACAAGTCCCCCTGCACCCTTTATGTGGGTGGTTTTACTCCTATCCCTAAATTATATACACCAACTCCACAATTGTTTCACAGTGGAGAAAAACAAGAAAAACCCTGAAAAGAACTCCATCAACTCAGACAATACACTGTTGAAACTCACTATAAAATTACCTTTGTGTACTAAAGCCAATTGTCTACTGTGTCAACCACCTGCAACTATGCTTTCCATCTTGCCCCTTTTCATTCTATTCCCAAATTCTGAAAAAACTACTTTTATATTTTCTTTTACAACATCCAGCAATATGTCCAATGTTCATATTGCACAATCATGTTTTCAATAATTTTGTATTTTTTCATTTCATCCTTTTTGCAAACCTTACCAATTAACTTTACCTTTTCCATTCTTTATCTGTTATCTCATATTCTAGCTCATGCTGCTCTGTGATATGAAAATGTAGCCATATCCACCTCTCCATCACTTTCGTCATATATTTTGAGGCATCACTTAATTCACTTCAGTTTTAAAAAATCCTCTTCCGTATGCCCAGTCCCTATTTTTCCTATTTTCAACCCACCACATTTAACACTTGAGTCACCTTAAGATCTTAAAGTCTCCCACCATAATTAATGATGTATTTATCACTTTATAATTATCTCTTCAAATATTTTCTTTCAGATATTTACGTATGAATATATCATTAAGTCTTTCATATGTTCCCCTTCTCATATTATTTACCACCACCACCCTCCCAGGTACTACTATGCTGTTAAATCTATTTTTACTTCCTTGCTTATCAGAATCTCTATTCTTGAACGTCTCATTTCCTACTGACCATACAGGGATCTTTCTCCACATTACCTCAACTCTTTCCCTTTTTTCTTCATCACACGTGTCCAGTAAACTTCATATCCATATTTAATTTCTTACAGTATTCAGAAAAAAAAAGTATGGGTGCTTTAACATTTACATGTATTTTATACCATAAAAACGTCAAATTAATTAACACTTTTAATTCACACAAATTTATTTACATGTTATCAAAACAAAAGAACTTAACTAAACAATTCTGTTTCTTTTATTATTTTTTTCTATTTACTCTCCACCCTTTCTTCTACAACCACCTTTTGATTTCAGCTAATACAGTATCCGCTTCTTTTCTTGTTTTAAGAACAAATGTTCACTCTTTTTTCTACATCACTGCATCGTCACAATACTTTTATCTCATTTATCAATATCACATTTCTTTACACTTCTCATATATATTTAAACATTTAAATCATTTCTAAACATATTTTTGAACATTTCCCGAAATTCTTTATTCTTTTTGCAGTCCAAAAAACAATATTTTGTAGCTTCATTTTTCACTACAGTTAACACATTCTCTTTCCTCCATCACCTTAGATTTCATATTCCCTTTCATTGGCAATCTTATAATCCTCTCCACAAAAAAAAAAAAAAAAAATGTTCTGCTTTATAAAAAAATTCAAACCTTTTTGTCTTTTATTGCCTTTTTTCCATATTTTATAATTCCTTCCATGGGTACACACAAAAAAAATCTAAAATCATATTGTACCATTTTTCCCTATCAACCTTGCTTAACATTTAACTTCAGTAATTTCACTTTATTCTCATTCTTTTTCTTCTATCCTGTCCTTTTTTTCTTCACATTAATTTTATACTTTTCATATAACAAATTACCTATCATTTCTTTTTTTCTTTTTACCTTTCTCATTACCTAAAATAAATGCATAACTCAAAACACACCACTGGATATTTTAAAATCCAAGCAGACTTCTTTTTTTATATTATTATAAATTATCCCTCTTCTCAGAGTTCAGCCTTGAGCCCCAGATAAAGGTAAAAACCATTCTAACCACTGTTTTTCCATTTGACTGGAAATATATTACCCTAAATATAATATTTTCCTAATACATATGTATTTAGCATATATGCCTTTTTTCTAAAATGATAAATAAAAACTTTTACATCAAGCTAACATTTTTTATTTGTTCCAATATCTCTCTCCATTGAATTATTATACGTCCATACTCCTCAAATGTCACTTACAAAATCTTTATTTCCTTTCTTGTGAAATATATTCCATTTATTTATCTCACCAAATCCCTTACACTTCATTTGGTTAAATTGTAGACCAGCTTTTAACAGCTTTTCAATCCTTATTAACAGCTTTTCAATCCTTAAGTCACTTATGCATCTCTTCATCTCGTTTTTTGTGACTAGATCCAAGTCCTTTGCATATGCCACACACATAACATTTCCTCCCATCTTACTTTCTTAATTTCATATAAAACAGCAATCAATACAAATAAGCACACATACTCATCGGGCATCCCTGTTTTACCCCTATCTTAAAATTTTTTTCAATCCATTCATTTATCATAACTTATCCCTATGAATTCACAAAATGTAATTACATTACTTGTTTCCTATAACATATGCCTTTAAAATCTGCCACATTGTTTCATGACTCGCTTCAAAGGCTTTAGCTTTGTCATGTGCTCAGATGTACTTCATTTTCTTTCCATATATTCTCTACCACTTATTTCACTATAATTAACATTTCTTTCATTCCTCTTCCTTACACTACAGAGCCTTCCTCCTACTATCAAATACTTTCTTTTTTTGTCGTATTTGCATATTTTATAATTAGTATTCCACAGTGTTATAGGCCTCCATTTTTATATACATTTTCCTTCAGCCTTTCCCATTTATCACTGGACCAAGTCTTCTTCCAGTACACCTTTCTTCATTCATTTATTCATTTAATATTAAAAAAACTCTCTCATCTTTATTCATTGTTTTATAATAATCATAGCTTATACCATCCAATCATGGTGCTGATCCATTCTTACCTTCCATCACATTTTCAATTTCTTCTACTGTTTTTCCAAAAATGTCTTTCCTTTTCCTTACACATTTTTCACTTTCCATCTTCCTGTCCATCAATTTTATTTTTTTTTCCATACATTTATCTATACAAACTTCACTACCACCTCCATATCATCATCGTGTTTGTATTTTAGGTCTCTTGTGCCATCTAAAATAGCATCCATCTTCCCTTCTCTCAATTTTATTCTTTTCCTAAATAAGGGGAACCTCTTTCTTTCCTTTCAGAAAAAAAATACCTATATAATATTGCCTTACCCTTTCTCTATTCTTTTCACACATCTCTCATTCTATTTCCCTTATTTTGTCACTTGTCTAACATAATTCTGTAAAAAAATCTTTATATTTCATCTTATTTCTTGTTTATTCTTTCCACTAAGTTTTTATACTTCTACTTATATATTACCTACCACTATGTTCAATTTTTATAAAATGGTCCATCATATGACCCTCCCATAATATTTCTCTTATTTCTTCCTTTTTAAACTCTGCAGTTGATCTTTATCTATCCATTATTTTTCTGTAGTCTTCCCCTTATGATCTGAAAGCTATGCTTTCTATACTCCGTTATTTCTCTGATGTCTTTAAAGTGTGCTATTTTCCCTTTTCCTCAGGTTACAGTTGAAATTTCCTGTAACCACCATTGACATATTTCCTAACATTTTTTTTTTTATTTTCTTCAAACAACTGTTTTCTCTCAGTTATTAGTATAAACGTACATCATTATTAACCTTTAACTTTTTTTGGCTCATTCATATATCACATATCACTATTCTTATATGGTACTATTATTGTTACATCTATAATTCTGTTTTCATTTTTTACAATTCCTATTCTAAAACATCTCATTTCCTACTGTCCAAATAAGTCAGTCCCACCTGATACTGGCCGTATTTTTTTTCCTTTAGTTATATCTGGTATACAGTAAGAAAAAAAAAATCAGTTTTTATTGTTATACTTCCACTACCACCAAACCTCTTGGATTATTTCTAATGCTACTGACATTTAATACTAAAATTTCTATATCATTCTTTTCCTTTTTTGCAAGTGTTTTACTTCCAGGTGTTATTTTTCTTTTCCTTCTCCCAAGTCTCCCGCTAATTGATTTTTCAATATACTGTTCTCCTCCTGTTTCTCCCTCTTCACTTTCTAAAACTGCAAATCTGCTCTTCCTGTACAATAGCTTCACCTTGGACTATTTCTTTAACTCATTAACACTGATGTGGTATGGAAAGTCACACACCTAGAAGCCTATACACATTTTGCACTCCAGAGCATTTTCTAAAAAATAAACTTAAAAAGCATAAGATAAACAAATGTAAAAAAAATGTGAACAAAGACAAGGTATGACAATTGTACAAATAGGAATGTTACCACTAAAAAATATTCTTTACAGTAATACTAGTCAGTGCATTCATTATCTTTTCATAAATATATTATAATGCACAAAACCTAACTGTACAACCTAGACCTATTTTTAGAACATTTTTGTTACCCATGCAGAAGCGTTCATATGACAAGAAATTCCACTATTAGGGCATGATTATTTAAATGTTTACATAAATATGAAACATATGCTGAATTGCATAATTATCACTAGAAATAACACTAGATATTGCTCAAGATGTGTACATTTCAGATAGTTTTCTTCAACAGCATGTAAGGTTTCACCTGATGTCATGCAACAGTATGTAAGTCACTTGATTTTTCAAGTATTAAGTACATATGGAAATATTTTTAGAATTACTAAAACTATATCTCAGGTATACTGTGATATAAAAGGACACCAACTGCAAATTCTCCTGTTTCCCACCATGGTATATCACACCAAATAATATCATGTACAACTCTCAGGTACGAAAATATGAACAAACATGAAAATATGATTAAGTGGCAAACTATTTACTGCAGGACATCCCAGATTAACAATTGTAGGGTCACTTTAATAACTTTCCTCATACTTTTTGGTAGCTGGTAACTCACTAAGTTAAAGAAACCAGACCCCCAAAAAAGCTCTGGATGTCATAAAATGCTATGGGTGTGAACTCTAGGTACACAAAAAATGTGCTATAGGGTTGAATGACTTCTCTTCATTCTTTAACCTTTCATTTGTATCCCCTTCCCTATACCACATTATCTTTCAACATCTTCTGTAACACTATTTTCTGTTTCTTTCATCCGTGCTTTCTTCTAATATGGGACAGACAGTTGAACTAGAAGTTTCTATATTCTTTACATTTTCTACAAACAGGCTTAATTTGTTTTGCCATATGCCCCCAATCCACACATTGGCCACACCTTTGTTACAGTCTTGTACTAAATCATTTTTCATTCCCCCCCACCGAAACAACATGCTTTAGGTTGGTCCCAGTACCTAAAAATAAATCCTCTTACTATTCATAATTACTGTATTTGAAATATTTCAAATCTTCGCCTCACATTCCACACAGACAGTGAATGGTGATCAGGACTGAACACTTGAGCATTGAGCTCTGAAGTAGAGATTTTAGCCACTGAGTCAGGTTGCCTAGCTGTGAATAATGAATGTAAATATCCCCTCAATAAACCATCAACATGCACACACAAACATCTGAATAACAAAAACACACCAGACCAGATTTACATATTTTTATTTTATTAAAAATTAGTAATGTACATAAATTTACACTTATATTTTTCTAGAATGTAAAATGTTACAAATATGTGCAAACACATTTTTCAGGGTATAACTTAATTTTATGATGCTGTGCATCAGGAAATGCATTTTTGGTTCATACTATCAAGCAGGGATTAGAACAATTAATTCATTATACAAGGATGGATAATACCTTAAATTCATCTTGGACCAATTTAAAGCTAAAGAAAGAGGGTAGTGCTATAGTACAAAGATCATAAAAAAGTTCAGTTTAAGCAAAGAGAGATATTAAAGTCTGCAGTTCTAAAAAAACATGTCTCAGAAGTGTATACTACAGTTATCAAATCAGCAATTAATAGTACAGTCAAACTAAAGGCAGCTCAGACCCAGACCGGCTAAGACTAGGAATTCAATGTGCGCCTTAAGAGTCTTATGGAATGGAACACCACAATCTTGATGGAAACTACAGAAATTCTTTTTATCCTAGTTTCACTTGCAGTCACGTTTTCTCTTCCATTACAAGAGTTCCACAGATGTCTGTATTGTGGCAGCACCATACCTTAAGGCTCTTTCTGGCTATCCACCACTAATACAGTATTAACAGTTGCAAAGCAAAGAATGAAGCACCTGGCAGACCATTACCTTTGCATGAAAAAAAAAGTCACTACTCACTTTAAGCCGTAATGGGAAATGCACCGAAGCATAAGAAAGAGGACTATATGAGAGTCATCCCACACTTGGACTCAAGCCAGCTTCTGCTGTAGAATAATCTTGGAGTTCCAGCACAGAACAGATTTCTTTTTAATTGGACACAAAATCTTTGCTTGCACACATTAATGCACATAGACAATGCTAAATGAATTGTAAATCAACGCAGGACTCTCATATCATGAGAAATTATTTACAAGGCACTTATTTATGCATAAACACATTCACTGTTAATATTTTCACAAAAGCTGGTTTTAAATACAATACCAGTCTGAGTGCAATACATTTTGTCAAGTACACTGCAATTATGAAAAAGGTTCTGCAGCAACAACTTCATTGTGGTTACTTATATACAGTAGAGGTAAAACAAAATTGTTTCCCGAAGGAGCTGGAGTGTACCTATAGTTCTGTGGACATTACTTTAACATAATATGCAGCTAGATGTCCTGTTTTTGTTCCAACTGTGTTTTAACAGTGCTGTGTTTAACTAAAAGGACAGCAGTGACAATGGGCAGCATGCAGCCAATACACTACTGCAAAGAAATTACACCACTGTGGTAAATCTGCTGCCTTTGCACATGGCGAGGGCTAGCAACAGGTTCCTATACAACTGACAACTTCAATATCAACTACAGCAGTATACAAATTATTTCCCAACAGCCACCAAATTAAGTGCATATCTGTTTCCAAGGCACCTATACATTTTAACTGTAGCTTTTCTTGGCAGAAATAGTACTTGTTTCTCCTCTCTTCAACAGTCTAATATTTGGACTCTGTAAAATAGAAGAATGAATCTTTCATGTCATGAGATTTAATAGCATTTGTGTAGCAGTGGTATCTTGTAAGGAGGAGCGTCTCTCTAATTAAAGGCCTGATATGCCAGAGTGCGAGTCAGAGCCACAGCAAGAGAATTTGGCACCCTGGGTAGCATATGCACTTGGAGCTCCTGATGTAACTTTCAAAACAAAAGTTTGAAGGTTTGCACGCTAAATTGAGGTGATCATAATCACAACAGCTTATTAGTTTGCAAACTGTCTTCGAAACTTCAGATTTGTTTTAAAGGAAGTTACCTTATAAAACAAAACTGTAAATCTGAAGAGACAGTTTGCAAGCTGTTTAATAAGTTATCACAACTGCAATTACATACTGGACAGCTTATAAAGTGTCAAACACTTTTTAAGGTAACTATCTTAAAACAATGACAGTTTAGTAGGTATCTAATAATTACAACTTGTAAGGTGAACTTTTTTTAAACTCTTGGACCACTTAAAGTAAGCATCTATGGCAAATGCCCCATTAATACCAACTTTTCAATATCACTTGTAGGAAGGATCTAATTTCGAATTTTAGTTTGATTACTTTTTTGTCTGGTTACTATATTACATAATGGGTGAAGTGCTCACATTAAGATGAAATCTGCTGGTGAGAGAAATCTCAGAAATTTAAACTGCCGATAATACAGTACAAATACAAGACAGGAAAATTTGCTTGCAGCTTACAGTAGAGCTTTTCCTGAGCTTACCTCAGATTCTTCTATTTGGGCAATTCTCCTTTGGCCGTGGTACAGGTTCAGCATGGTTCTAGGATCAGGAATGAATGTTCACAACAGCCACTGCTGCAAACTACTGTGTGTTAGTGTCAATCTTATTCAGAGATGCACTAGCATCAACCTCACATGGTAGTTACTGAGCATGACTTAGCCATACGAGTGTAACATGCTTAAGCAATGAAGTAAGTACTACATAAAACTTGTTCCTCGTGCAGCCTTTAGATCTCCAAATGCAATTTTTTCAAATTTAAGGGAAAGATGAACAGAGACTGCAAACCCTGCTAAGGGCTATGATGCAAATCTACAGAACTGGACTTTTTTTTCTTTTACAAAATTTCATAAAGGTGGACTAATAATAGGCATAAATTACTGAAAGGTCAGTTTTTTTTTCAGTTCCTTTTATGAGCTGGCAGAAAGAACTGAATATCACAGTTTATGGACAATTACAGTGGTATAAAAGACAATACAGGTCAAATTTCAAACCATTGCTTGACTTGAGTTTAAGTACTTTGGCTTGTCTTGTGGACTGAAAACACAAGATTCAGATTTACAATACAACACAAAAAAGATAAAAGTGCACTGCATGCTTTATGTATTCTAAAGACCCTCAGCTCAAAATGCCTGCAATGTTCCATATGTGCCCACCACCAAGTATTCAGTTTTCATGGTCCAAGCTTACAATTAATTGAAACAGCTTTCAGTTAACATGGACAATCAGGAGCAAGGACCTCAAATCATTAGGTTGCTGGTGATCTCAATAGGAGTATTGTGCACAAAGCACACCTTTGATTATTTACAGTTTATATGGTACACAGTAATAAACATCAGAAACTTCTTTCTTGATTGCAAATCCTAGACTCTTCCTTAGCCAAGTTAAGAATGAGACTGGTAGCAATGAAAACCTAAATATGTTCATTGGGGATATTATATAAAACTCTGCCCTTCCTGCTGGTCTCAAGATCCTTCCTGGGGTATGTGCAGTTTGACTTCACAGTGAGAGCCCACTTGCAAATTCTATGTAGTATTCAATACCCGGGCAAACATGACTTAAAAGCAGCACATCTGAGGAAGTACAGGTTCAGAAAGAGAGAGTTTTGCCTAAAATAAGAGTGCAGCAATTTTAGTTCCTATTTTGCTGGAACAAGTACTTATGAGAAGCAAATGACTACTGGGTTTACTTCATGGGTAGAGATCATAACCTCAGAAATGGTCCATTAGAGGCTATATCCCTGCATAATGCAAATTGTCCACCTTTAATTAAAAGACCTACAAACACATTGACATGAATGAAAAATGGACTCAATATCTGTCTAAGAACCACAGGAAGGTCAGCCCTAAAGGCAGGGAAAACAGAGAAAGAGTGGCAGTTGTACAGACAGATATAAGCAGTGCAAGAAATAATCCAGGATGGTTTTCTTGGCTGCAAGGAGCAAGTGTACGGCAATACAGCAGAAAGGTCATGTGGCAATAACAGACGTTGCTACAGCTACAATTAACAATAAATTGCAAATCTAAAACTTGAAATAGGATAGGGGTGGGTAAGTATGTTACATAAAAGTAGAACACAAACAGCAATTTTTGAAGGAGTGATGGCTAGAAGCATTACGGTTACAGATAAACAATGGGAAGGAAAACAAAAATGGGTGGTACAAGGCCACTTTCTCAAACTACAGACACCGTTTTAGGAGACCAAAATATGATGACTAATGCACCAGATATCAGCATTAATTTCAGCAACATCATTCATTCAGGCACAGAGTAAAAGGATGTGGAAGTGCGGAGAAACATGCAGACAAAACTTCTGGCACCAACCCACATGTTGAAGATGGCATTTACTCTCAAAACCCACTGAAAACAGTGCTCGAAATGGAAAAAACTGTATTTTTAACAGCTCACAAAAAGGCCTCACACTGCTTATATAAATATTATGCTCTGTGAGACCAGCAGTCCAGAATTTAGAACAGTCTGTGTTAATAGATTCCCCACTTCTGACAGTTAAACACCAATCATCCAAAGAAATTCTCTGACAAACCATCTTATTTCCTTCCATCTGTGTAACACAGTCCTTGATTTTCTGCTAACCAATGGAAAAAAAGGGTATAGCAGCCAGCATAGCATTCAGATGTGTAAGAAATATAAGGGAAGTTCATTCACCTCAACATAATATCTCTAACTACTGGTACAAGATTTTCAGATGTGTAAAGGTACGACAGACTTCACGCATGTTGAGTCTGGGAGAATGACAAGTACAATAACAGACTATCTCACCATTACATGATCATATAACACTGACATGAACAAAAAAAAAGAAAAGCAATGGTTAATAACTAATGACAGCAAGTAACGAAAAGACTGATATTAAAAAGGTGTTTTTTTTTCAAAGATCAGTCTACTTTAGGAATAAGTTACAAAGCTGCTTGCAGATAATGTAGAAGAGGGCAGGTTTAAACATGAACTTGGCTAGAGGTAGCAATTCTGCCAAGTGAAGAACAAAAATTAGGCAGGCAAATGGAATTGACTAGGAAAAGATTCCTCTACATGTAAAAGAAACAAACAGAAAAGGCACACTAAACCGAATCATATACCTCTACCTTATGTAAATGGCAAGCAAAGCCCTATGCCACAGGCATTAAGGAAGACAGGTCAGAAAAAAATGCAAAGTTAATGAAAGGGGAGATCATGGCATCAGCTTTACGATAGAGCCAAATACAAATAAATGTACAAGACAACTGACTGAAATGGCACATACGCCAGAGTTCTATGAAAGACATGTGTTATGGGAGGAAAAATGATGGCTAGTCTGGGGAACAAATTTACAGAAGAAAGACAGAATGAGTATTATAACTACAAGGATATTAGCCTTATTTCCCTTTGAAAGCATCTGACTAAAACTGCCTAGAAAAGAGATTGTAATGATCATACTGAAAGAGCAGTACTGTAACATTATATAGCACACACTTATCTCTGGTAGGTCCTGTCCGACCACACTACCATGGGAGCAGACACCTGTGTAACAAAGGTAAACAGCAATCTGACAAAAAGTGCTGTAGACAACTTGTTAATCAGGCTGTCCACCTGGGTTGAGGCACAGCAGCAGCACCTTAGGTGACTTTTTCAGTGTCGCGCAACAGACAAGGATGAATCTAGTCAGCAGCTCACAGCCTTAATCCTCTGTTTTAACTGCTAGGCAGTTAATTCTATGCAACCAACAATGCCTGTTAGCGAAAATGGAATAAGACAGTATAATAGTTTAAAAACTAGATTTGAGACAGAAGGTATTCATGAGCATATGAAGCAAACCCTTTAGCATGTCACTTTCAGTCATTTTTAAATGCTCACTACTTAGCCACATGTTTCACGCGTTAGTCATCTTTACTACAGTCATTTTAGCAGTAATTATGAACAGCATTCTGCTGCTCCAGCATGTTAACGTGTCAGATGGGTATGCAGATGACAAGGAAAACACGGCTTTATTTAGGATCTTCTGTGAATCACTAAAAGCAAAACCCCCATATAGTAAAGAATGAGTTAAACTTGTCAAAAAAAGCTATCAAAACTACAAGTGAGATCAATTTAAAACATTGCTTTTTCTTCTCCACACTCCACGACAGAATTTGCACCCACATCTCCCTAACTTACATATTCTAACTCCAAGGTAGCACGACCACAGGAAAAGGGAAGAAAAAATAAGCTAAAAATGGGTACGATAACATTCCAACACAACAACAGAAAAAGAAGAAAAGAAAATAACTAAAAATGGGTGATAAGATGTATTCAACTGTAATCTTACAGAAGATCTGACATAATAAAACATTCTGGGAAGTGTTACTTTTGCAGTTGTGATCTGGGAGACTGACTTCTACCAGGAAGCAATTCATTGAAAGGTACATCATTACTAAATTGTAGGCATTTGTCAAGAAAGTTTCAGTGTGAAGAAGTGTAATGTACAGTTTGGAAATGCAGCACCTTGGAATCACTAACAATCAGAAGGTGGATACACTGAGAAGTCATGAAGAAGAAAGAACTGAAGTCGCAAATCAATAGTCAGATATTTCAAAATGTGCATCTAAAGAGAGTACAGGTGTATGAAGTTTTGCCACTCATTTCAATAAAATTAAGAGAGATGTGGTTTCACATTTTTTGGGGGTTGGGGGAGTGTTGTCTAAAGCAATGCAGATGAAACAAATGAAGGAAATGTGCTTCAGTCCTAGCACCACAGCTCACAGTATACCACATTCTTCTTTGAAGGCACAAACACATACAAAAAACAAGAAATTAACAAGGAGTCTGGAAGACACAAAATAAAACTTGAAAAAGGCTAGCCTGAAAAAGTGAAACACTCATTATAAATCTTAGTATGCCGGAACCCAGCTGCTAAGCAAGTTATAGCTGTGGATTTAGGCAACCTGGATAGTCCACCAACGTGGTACCTTCCCTCCAAACCTTTAAAAGTTTCACAGCTATTAAGCGATCATATTACAGCTTGTAAGCTGCCATGTAGTTTTTGAAGGCAGATCCCTTAAAATGTCCGACAGTTTACAAGCTGTCTAATAAGCAATCGCAATTGCAGTCACTTAACTGTCTGTGTTTAAAGGTAACTATCTAAAAAAAACCACACAAGTTTGACAAGTTTATAAGCTGTAATTTTTGTAAAAATATTTATCATCCCCTATACAACAGCTGCTGAAGCAGGTGCCCCTCTTGCTCTACTTTTCCTATAGCACTGTTGTACAATAAGATGGCTGGTACGGTGTATGCACGGTTTGTGTTTTGTTGGGGTGGGGTGGTGGTAAGGTGAACAGTGACTCAATGAAATGGTCACTAGAGTGTCTTTAGAAGTCTTTGCACAACACACTTCTTAAGTTGATCAAAAAACTGAATGTGTTTTTTAGGCTACCGGATCTCCCACCACTGCATATATCATCTTGAAAGGTATTCTGGAATTTGTACTGAGAGCAGAATTCAACAAAGAACTAAAATTAATCTGAAAATTAAACTACAAAGGATATGAGTATAAATAAATGAATGCCTATACACACTAAATCTAGCCATTACATAAATATTCCACTTTTAACCTTAATGTCACTGTTCTTAGTTTTTGTAGTTACATGTAAGATAAAAAAACAGCATTGTAATATAAGAACATGTTTGAAAGAACACGAACATCGAACATCAGGTGCAAACATCTACTAATGGTATGGATGGCAAGCAAGAAACAATTTAATTCAAGCTATATGGAATTTTCCAGCCTCCAATTCTTTAAGAAAGCACATTCCTTCCCTGACTTTACCATATTTCACTTTTTTCTGACTACAACAATCCACAAGTCCAGATATGCAGTGTATTAGTACTGTATATATAGGATTTGAGGGAGATGAAGATTGTAATTGCTTTATTATGTGTCTGAGACATGGATGCTAAGAAATTCACCATGACAGTGAAGCTCAAGAGGTGAATCTTGGCATCCACGTTGATAGTACATTAAACAGGGTTGTGATCCAGTGTCCCTGCAGCTGTTTAGTGGTCAGCACTGTTAAGTGCAGACACAACCTTAAAATGTGTATGAGAATGCTTAACAATTGTTAAGCACCCTCTAAGCATTACAGTCATGTCTCATGTTATTGAAGTGCTGAGCCAAGATACAAGTTAGACTAACATAATCAGAGTACTCCATGCACAACAATGATTATGTACACAGACGTTACATAACCTACACAGAATCCTACAAGTAAAGCTAAGAGTGTGTGCGCGTGTGCATTTATATATATATATATATATATATATATATATATATATATATATATATATATATATATATATATATATATATATATATGGGTCCCCTTCAGTTTGCTGACATTCCAGAATGCCAACAACCATATGGCTGACACCATATGGTCGACATTCAGAATGCCGACAATGCAGAACTGGCATCTCACTATGGTGGGAAATGGAAAGATTTCCATTCCTGCACTGTAGTGCATTCTCGGAGTTGGAATATTAAAGTTACGGGGAGTGGGGGCAGAGCCCCCTGCGGGGGGTGCAGAGGGGCTAACAGTTGAAAGGAAATTTTATTTTCCTTTTCTATGGACCTCTGACAATGTCGGCATTCTGAATGTCGATCATATGGTGCCGGCATTCTAGAATGTCGGCGTTGTGTAGGGGATCCATATACATTATATATATATATATATATATATATATTATGGATTCACTTCATAACATTGAAATATCAAAATACTGAAACTCAAAACTGAAACCAAAATACTGAAACTTCAAAATCTTGAAAACTCAAAATACTGAAACTCAAAATACTGAAAACACATATTATGCGTAAACTCAGTTTAAACAACATAAATCATAACAATTTCTACCAAATATA
The DNA here is from genome assembly GCF_019279795.1 of Protopterus annectens. Classification (NCBI taxonomy): domain Eukaryota; kingdom Metazoa; phylum Chordata; order Ceratodontiformes; family Protopteridae; genus Protopterus; species Protopterus annectens. Next base: position 1,264,150,570 of record NC_056741.1, on the reverse strand, counting down.
TGCAGGGGGGGCAAGGCCCCCTGCACTTCTTACACCCCTGCTAATTTAATATATCAACTCCAAGATTTCACATAGTGTAGTTAAGTGCAGTCTTGGAGCAGATATATATAATTAGCAGGGGGACTTGCCCCCCTGCATATATTTGGTAGAAATTGCTATGATTTATGTTGTTTAAGCTGAGTTTACGCATAATATGTGCTTTCAGTATTTTGAGTTTGTGTTTTGAGTATTCAGTATTTTGAGCTTTCAGTAGTTTGGTCTTCAGTATTATGAAGTTTTGTCATTTTCAGTATTTTGAAGTTTCAGTGTTATGAGGTGAATCCATATATATATATATATATATATATATATATATATATATATATATATATACACACACACACACACACACACACACACACCATTCAGAACTTAAGATATGAACATAACACAATGTTCTATGCAAAATGAATTATCTTTAACTGCAGTACATTTTTTTTTATCAACGTAACTAATAATAATCACACAATCACCATTAGCTATTAAGATGCACTACACCAGCAGGCTGAATCAGAAGCAGAGCTAGGGTGGGGTGCAGTTGTCAGTTGCCAATGTGGCTTCACTGCAATACCGGCATTCAGAAATGAATGCTGATACTGTAACTGAAGTCAGGGCTTGAGCGCTTTGCGGATGGTACCATAACTGTAGCAAGTGGAATTCTACAGTTTAAAAGCAGAAGACCCTCCCCACCCCCATCTTCAACTTAGAGTTAAGGGGCACTAAAATTATGGAACGGCACTGGGTGCTATATTAACTAGCTACAGCTCTGGTTAGACTCCACTACTATACCCAGCAGATTTTAATGGCAAATTCTGCTCATGGTTCTGTGTGGAAAAATGCTCTTTAGTTGACATATAAAAGTTAACAGAAAGTCAGTGCTTCAAACAAAGGTACACTAAAGTGCCCTAAGTACCATACGTTGGCCTTTCAGGTAGGACTTCACTTTGACTTCTACACAGTTTATTCACAAATATTTTCCCGCAGTTAAATGTCAAGTGCAGCAGCCATGTTATCCAGTGCCTTCTCATGTAACAGAAGAGTCCGTGAGTCTTCACACACTGAAAAGCATCACATAGGTCCTACAGTTCCATGTTGAGCAGCAACATCGGCAATGAGGCAGGATTTCTGAAAGCTGCTCTTCTCATTTTACCCTTTTCTAAGCTACTCTGTTGGGACCAGTAAATTCCATCAATTTGGCCCAATGGGAATTAGAAGGTTAAGGAAATATGAAAAGGTACAGACATGGCTGGAGAATGCAGTGCTTGCAGATTTGTGCTACTTTCCTTTACACAAACAGAATACATAAAGGATAAATATATTAAGCTTTCCCCCTAAAATAATTTAAAACATTTTAAAATGATAAGAATCTAAGTCCAACAGACTAATAGGAAGTAGAAAATGGAAAGAGAGCAACAGTACATCATGGAAAAAAAAATGCCAGTAATTCTCACCAGCAGGTGGCGCTTTGTTCACAGTTCTCTTTAGAGCACTTAAAAAGTAAAATATTGTTAGGAGTGGAATGTGTTTTCAGCACAAAAGTTCAGGAACCTACTCAGGAAAATAGAGTATATTCACAGCACAAAAATCCCAGTATTTACTCAAATAAAGATGGTGAGTATAGGAAGGAGTCAGTTCCTGGCATACTTAAATCTTTTACTGTTCTGTCATGTTCTTTCATTCTGTCTTGGTCTCCTCCACCATACTCAAGTGGTTAGATTGAGCTCTTGGTAGCTCTCAGAATACCCACAGCAAATAAAATAAATGTTACAATACTGAAGAGAAAAAAGTCAAACACTTCAGGCCACACGGTGAGGCTAGCAGCACGTTTTGTATGGTTACACTGCAGTAGAAGTTTAAGCACCAACATCTTTTTGTGCAGGACTTTCTGGTGTCTTTGAGGGTTCTGTTACAATTATTCTCTCTAGTTTGCGATGTTTTCTAGTGGGAACAGGAGTGTCTTTAGCAGCTATGACCTTACGAATCTGTTCAATACAGACACCTGCTGCATCTTTTGTATCACGAGAAAGCTGGGATAAGCTAAGAAATCCATGGGGGAGGTCCTCCACTACGCACAGTTCAACTGGCTTGCCCAAGTTCCGCAAACGTTTAGCAAACATTACAGAGTCATCCAGCATTGGGTCCAAAGCACAAGCCTGAGAGGAAAAAAAAAGTGAGTGACATTAGTTAATTAACATTAATTACAGAAAGCACAACTGTAAATTGTGGATTATATAGTCTGTGGAAAACTTTGGGATAATTAAGACAGGAAAGCTTAATATTTAGGACAAGCTGGCAGTTTAAACTGATCTAGACAAGTGAGAACTACTGAATATAATTAATACAACTGTGATGAGCCCTCTTTACCCCAGGGCAGTAACTAAGGAGTCTCAATACTCACCACTGTCTCCGGTAAGGAAGTGTCACTAAAAGCAGGGACAGAAATACACAATCTCCTCTAAGAGTACACTGGGAACAGGTTCCAAACCAACCTGGGACTGGACTATATACTTCACTCCAGGTCCCCAAATGTCTCCACACTAACCAAAGCAGAACACTGTGTCCCAATTTTAGGTATCTAACACACTCACTCAAATGTCAGACATTCACACATACACACACTCTTGGGAAAAACTTGACACAGATTTACCTGCTGAGTTTCTTTGCCCAAATTATAAGGTAATGGCTATCATCAGTCAAACACCACAACACCCTTCAAAAGAGGTGTTCAATTATATCGGGTAAAAATAGATACTGAAACAAATGCTAGAATGTATCATAAGCAGTAGGGCTTTTCAGATTGGCCATGGTGTTATCACAATAAGCATAAACACCCTCAGGTTATTAAAAACATTAATTAAAATAACCAGCCACAATAAAAGGTAGTGAGCATTTAATAATAAAAGTATTTAAAACATGTAAATTCTGAGTAACATCCCAATAAACATCAGAGGTTCACACACAGGAAATATAAAAATGCTGCAGGATAGATGTCACATTGATTTTAGAAAACATCTAACTATCTAGTTTCTTGACTACCTGAAGATTAACTGTCCCTATCTTATCTAAATAACTGAACAAAGATGAGAAATTATGTCCACACTCCAGGCTGTCTGTCCTCAGCGACTGGACCAACTACTTCCCAAACAACTGGACTACTACTGGTGAATAGCTCTGGAAAACAACTACTGAACAACCTGCTTTTTATAGCAGATCTTTTTTCAAAAGTAACAGGAAGCTGCCATGAGAATTCTACTCTCATACCAGACTGAAAAATAATCAAACAGCTGCAGTGAAGATTCTATTCTCCCAGCCCTAGCGCACAATGGCATCACATCTAGGTTAGCTGACCCTGGCACAACATACATTCAGAACTCCCTTTTCAAAGAGCATGTATATTTGGTCAGCCAGAACAACTCTGACATTCAAACATCTTGCATAAATCAGAGTGATAATCAAAAGACAAACTTATTTACAAAATTATAGCTAGTCATGCTGGCATATGTAACACAGGGTAATTTACAATTATTTACAAAACTTCAGCCAGTCACACTAGCACAGATACCATGCATATCCTCACAATTAATTTAATTAAAGTACACTCAAAAAACACAAAGTTAGCCACTGTCTGAATTTTCCCCTCTTAACATCTGCTTTATGAGTGAGCAAAACTCTTGCACTTATATAACATGTCAACTTTTTTTACTAACTCATAAAGCAGATGTCAGAGTGGAACATTCAGTATATAAGGAGTAGGAGAGGAAGTGAGGGGAGACTTAGAAAAAGTATTTGTTAGAGGTATAAAGAGTAGATATTGGAGGCAAGAGAAATAATATGTAAATGCAAGATTACAAGTAAAGGAAATAAGAATTACAGAAATAAAAACAAGGAAAAGAAGAGGCTGGATGTATATAGGTATTAGAAAACAAGGAGCTAAAATGCAAAACCAGGTCAGACAGGAATTCTTTTACTTGCAACCTGAATAAATGAATGTTATGTACTGCGCCCTGACTGCTGCAGGGATCGTATGCCAGACTTTTGCTACTAAGTGTGCATACAGATTTGACTGATAAATGTCAAATATATTTTTGTCAGAAGATCAAAGGTAGTGGTGAACTGTACTTAACAGTTAGGCAGTAAGTGGGATTAAGTGTAATTGTGTGTTAAGAGAAGTTTGGTATAATTTAATTGGTGGGATAATTCTAGCCAATTTACAGCTTTTTAGTGCAGAGCAGTAATGCATTCTGTGATTTGCATAAACTGAAAATTTAGCTACCTTATTGTAACACTGTTTTAATTTAGATTTTTGGGTGGCCTGGAGGAAAGCCAAGATGAGAGAACCATATACAAGTAGTGGCAAGAGTGACTATGGTGGATGCAGTAAGGAATTTTTGCCATTATATAGCATTCCTAGTTTTCTGAGAGGTTTTTTTTTTGTGTGTGTTATTGCTCTGTTGGGGGGGGGGGGTCATCTACTGAAACCCCCATCAGTTTTTTCATGGGGCACTGTTTCAATTGGCGTATTGGTTATGGATGTGATCTTAAAACTAATTTTTGTCATAGGTAAGTGATAGGGAAAAAAATTAAAACGAGTTTGGTTTTCTTTGGTTTAAGAAGGAGTTGGTAGTTACAAACCAGTTTTCAATACAGTTAAAGGCTTGGTATGTAATCTTTCCTCAATTTTTTTACACTGCCTGAGAGGCAGATAAGGATGGAATAGTCTGCACACCCTACAAGGGATGCTTGTTGTATAGAAGTATAAAGACAGTTTATAAAAATATTAAATAGAAGAGGACCAAGGATAGTGCCTTGTGGTACACCTATAATGATGGGTAGATAACAGGAAAGGATAGAATTCTATTTGACTGTCTGGTAGTGTTTTGACAATTATTAAACCTCTGATGATTAGGTTGTGAGATACCCATTGTGGACAGGTGAAGTAGGAATTCACAGTGTTGAAAGCTTTTGACAAGTCTAGGGATAAGGAAGATGCAAGTTTATCTCTATCCCTGGCTTTACTTAAGTTATATGCAAAAGTTAGGAGGGCAGTTGTCATACTATTAGTAGGTCTAAAACCCCGTTGCATGTCAGTTAGTAATTTTTCATTTAAGAAATACTGGATTAGTTGTTTATGGGTATATTTTCTAATATTTTTGGAGGGGGTAAAATGGCACTGGTGTCTGAAATTAGATAACTCAGTAGAAGTGCCACCTTGATGGAGAGGGATGAAATGCCATTTTTTTTTCTAGACGGCAAGAATATAGGATGCTTGTACTGACCTTTTTTTATAAGGATCACGACTGGATATGCAGTGGCATCAGTAGCAATTTTGAGGTATTCTGCAGGAAGGTTATCTGTTGAGGATGAGGAGGAAGTTTGGATATTTTTTATGAAGAAAGTGGCAACTGATTTTAGTGTAAGAGTAGGGTATTGGTAATATACAAAGCAAAACAAAAAGTAATAAACAAGATAAAAAACAGTCACAAGGTCTCAAATGATGTACAAAACAGTGAGCAGTGATATGCAGATATGATTATGGGACAGACAGAGATGCAAGTGAGGATTATAGGTAGCATGCAGAGCAAGACAAGACTAGATATAAAACATGTAAAGCATTGCTACGCAAGTTAAAGATAATATGCACAACTGTGAGGAGCGGCTTCAGAAAATGTACAGAATAGCAGAGGGAACTTACAAGCAATGCAAACAGTGTAAAAGAGGAAATATGGGAAGGGCAGCTTTCAGCTGATATACAGAGCTGTGGTAAACTAATCACGTCTTAAACCAAAAGATGATGAATGTCTACAGATAACACACACACTACAGATGCAGAGTCAAACTGCAGAGACAGGATGGGTAGACTCCCCATACAGCTTAAGAACAGGAATGTTACAAGTAATACGGACAGTGCAGCAAGAGGGCTGCAGATTTACAGAACAAAGAGTAGTGTTTATAGAACATATAAGGGATTATGTAGTTGGGCCACAGGTAGCACAGACATCATTGACACTGAAAGATCACAAAAGTGTGGGTTCAACTGCAACACTAGGTGCTTGGATTAATTTCTCAAATACTGACACTGCAGTGGAGCATATGGAGGGGGGCTGATGCACTTCTTAATGGGCCATCCTTCAGATGAGAGACAAAAAACAAAGCCCCATCTGCCCTAACTGGGAATAAAAGGTCCAATGGCATTTGACAAAAGATGAGGGATAGCTTATTTAGCATTCCCATAAAAAGAACAGGGGAATTTCTCCACTGCCCAAGCGAAATTTCCCTAGTGAGCATTAAGCACTAAGTTGGATATCCCCTGGAAATAGACCACAACCTTAGAGGGAGCCAGTCAAAAAGCACAAATAATAAGATAAAATGTGCAGTTCACTGGATGGAACATTAACTGTGCACCTTTACACACCAAGAAGAACTTCAAAGTGCATTAACCCTGAAGCATGCTGCAATATTAACTATAAACCTTCTCCACCTGGGGGCTGAACAATCTTGGAACTAGGATATTTACAGACAGGATTGTGTGGCTGCCACTGAGGTTGCCCCCTGTAATTTTTTGTTTATTAATAAATGTTGGTATTATGGTAACTTGAATTACTATTTGTTAATACTGGGTGAAATGCTTCAGTCCTGTAATGTAATGACATATGTCTATGGTCCAACGTGGACAGAAGTAGTTACAGGTAATGCCAAAGCTGGAGAGGGTACATACAAGTTATAAACGAGGGGAAAGAAGGGGTACATAAAGGTAATAAAGAGTGTGGGTGGTGTGCTAGTGGTACAAGTATGAAAGGGTAGTCACAAAAAATAAACGTTGTCTGAGGTGGTTTTATGCAATAGCACAGCAGGAAAAAGTGGTTTAAGTATTGTAAAGAAGAAACAGTCACTACATATGGTACAAAGTAAGAAAGGGCTACACAAAGCATAAATATAGCTGTGTCAAATGATATATAGATAGTGGAGAGGTAGATGAAGGTAATATGCAAAGTGATGAACGGTAGTCACAGAAAACATACCGAGTGAGAGGGCTGTAGAAGACTACAACAAAGAATTCCGTATGAAAGTTAACCACACTTACAGCTATGAAACAGAATTCAAAAATCTGCAAAGGCAAGCCTCCCTGCACCCACAAGTGTGGGGAGAAGGATGTGTACTATATTCCTAGTCTGACGTTACTCTACCCCAGAGAACAGGAACAGCCTTTTCAGGTGAAGTACGTTTCACAATCTATGATAAAGAATCTTATACTTCACAACTGTTTGGGAGAGACAATATACAGAAGGGTTGTCACAAAAACAGTACAGAATTTCAAACACAAATTTTCAGATTATTTCTCTGAAATCCACTCTCTGAAATCAGTATATACTGGCAGTACAGTTTCAAAACCACTGATTCTGTGCATTGTCGAGTGACAATTTTATCAAATTAAACAATTCTGAGGCTGTAACATTTCAGGCAATGTCACTGATTTTCCACAGAACAGCAATGGGGCACCCACTACATAGACTAATGGTGAAGACCAGGCGTAGAGTGATTGTATGTATATGATAACATAATGCATACTAAGAAAGAAGAAAAAGTTATGGATGATACAAAAAATCGTCTGAAAATGCTAGAAGTTACATGAAGGCTGGAAAAGCTATACAGGATACAACTTCTGTATATTGTTGATACAAGCCATATACAGGGGATACACATATGCACCCATCAAAATATTGAAACTTTTTGTAGCTCTCTTGCTGTGATAAAGACACATTATTTGCATTACTGGACCCCTACTGTATGCAGGAACTATAGCAGCACATACAAAACATGCAGGAACTGTACTGGCAGACAAAGCACCCTAACTATATAACACATGCACAACACATACTTGTATATAGTTTAGCCAGTTCTTGGAAACTGAACTTGACTGAAACTTCAGTACTATAGTGATAGCATGGTGAGACAGACTATTTTGTGACCCTTCTAATCATCCACATAATGGGCTTACAAAATGACGACAACGCAGTTTGTCTCGGACACAGTTATAAGAGAATAGAAGACTATAAAACTGCTTCTAAAACCATCAATAATGACAAAAATGTTTTACACAAACATTCATTAGAATGTACAGATGCTGTACTCAAATTTACATTCCTTGAAAAGTGTGTGTGTGTGTGTGTGTGTGTGTGTGTGTATATAATTTTATATAAATATAAGGGGACGTGCCTGTTGAAGTGCTGTTAGACTGGACAGAATAGTGCCGGCAGTCAAAATGAAATGCCCATTACTTTCCTGGTTTGAATAAAACTGAAAATGTCAAGCTTTTTTGGAAAAGGGCACTTGCTGACAAACATTTCACACTGTTTGAATTAAGAATGATTACATATTTTGCCTTGGGTTGTTATTCATGCACAGAAGTCATCCATATAGACGAAAAGGTGTGCTATGTTATTTTTATTTTTTATGGAATAAAGCATGGTTTTAGTGGCGATTCCACGTTTTTTATTCTGTTAATCATCCTGTATGGCTCAGTGAAGTTTAACACCATTCTGTGTCAGGAAAAGAGAGAGATAGCAGATTGCACACAACACACCAGCACAAAGTAAACTGTACTTTACCTTCATACCACAGGAAAAAAGAGTAATATTTCTCAGTCACAAAATAAATGCACTAAAATACTACTACAAACCAAACTTGAAAATGGACCAAGCACTAAATTACATGGTTTGAGTAAAATGCCTCAGACTACAATAAAACCAGTAAAATCCATGCCAAAATATCACAATAAGAATTTTAAAATGCAGTACTGTCATACTTAGCAACACTAAACTCACAAAATGACCAGTTAACCAAATCTTGACATTAGTAAATTAATCTCTGAACTACATTATAGAATTTCTTGCTATTGAAAGGATAATGGTCAAAAATACCAATAAATGCAAAAGAAAAAAAAACATCATCCCAACTCCACAAAAGTATGTAAGAATTTATACCAAAAAAAAAAACAAGCAACGGCATAAAATCTAATCCACACATTAGTATCATGATTATTCAATGCTGCCTGAAATCCAGATATATAGTATCCAAGTAGAGCAAGGTTACTACATGTAAAATACAGTTAAAACACATTAAAAATGTGGAAATCAGACTAATACTAGTACTGCAAGAAATAAATCAGTCATTTCTGACAGCTGGTGGGAAAAAAACTAACCAATGAGTGTTAAAAGCCCTAAAACTTTGAGAAATTAATTCAGACCTTCAGGACAACATGAATTTGACTACTATGAGCAGTAAGAACTGAAAATGCCTAGGCCTTGCCATTAGCTTTTAAATGCACAGGAATGTTACTGACAGGCTGCACAAAGCACAAGAGTTTTATACATTCACATAGGCACACACAAATACATCTGTATAGAAAATGCGCTGACATTTGTTAACCAGGTAGAGTGCTGATCGCAAATGATCAATACAGAAAAATGAAACAGTATATACAATGTGATACTTGATTATAAAAACACACACACAAAAAAAAGATGTAGTGGAAAGAAAGCAGTCATGAAATTCCAGCAAAGAATGCAGAAGTGAGAGGTCAGAGTCTAAACATTAACACAGTTGGAAAAATTAAATCAGAGAGGGAGCAGAGGATATCAAGCATACCCATATACAATATTATACATTACATGAACTGCTGCACCCTCAAAGATTACATGATACCTTAACTGTACAACCAACTCCCAGATAAAACTCAAAATTACAAAACCAATTCCTCCTATAAACAAATCACTTTGGATCTCTACATTCCGCCCCCACCCCTAGACAAAAAAAAACACAGTGAAAAACTTTTCAAAAGCAAACTTCACGTTACTTAAGACAGAGGTGGAAAGTTTTAAAGCCCCCATGCTGAAGGATAACACTGTCCAAGCTGCAAAATCCTTCACTAATGCATTCTACGGGCACCTACAAGAATGCATGGATCATGCCATCCCAAGCAAAACCAAGACTCACTCCTCCAAGAAAAGGAAACCAGTCTGGTGGACTCCTGCTATAAACAAGCTACACAATAAAAGGAGGAAACTAGTACAGAAAAGAGTAAAATCCCAAGAAGGGAAGACATCCCTGATCAGTATCAGCAAGAAATTTTGATCCCTCATAAAAATCCAAGGCGAGCTTTGAAAGGAAAATTGTCAAGGACTCCAAAGATAACCACAAGGCATTCTTTAGCTATGTCAAGAATCTAAGTGGCAATGCTCAGATCTGCTCGGAGTTAGTGCAGAATGGCACAAAATAGATTGAACCGACCGATATCGCCAATATCCTGGCAGACAAGTTCAGCGCAAACTTCACCCCCCTCTCACACCCAAGAGGGCCCATAACCATACCAGAAGAATGTAGAGTCCCTGAAATCACAGACACTCAGGTTAAAACAGCCCTCTCCAAAGCCAAAAACACAGCATCAATGGGACCGGACGGTGTTCCACGCTGCATCCTACATGAGCTCAAAGACGAACTAACCCCTCACCTAAACACACTGATCTAAAGTAGTTAACTTCATTTGTGCAGCAACCTTTGGGAATCGGATCCGAGCAGGCAGTTTTCAACAGCTTTAGATCCGAGCTCCTCCCCTACCCATAATCCCCTGCCAACCCTGACTGACCCCAGATCTAGTTTGCCGTGGTTTCGTTCAGCAGCTTGATCCAGAGTCTCCTGGCGTTCTCATTCTCTTTGTGAAAAAAAAATTTACTTTTTACATCTTTTCTTTAATCTTTGGTTTGAGAGTGTGTTTAGCCCCCTTTTTAGTCTAAACAATCTTAGTTTATTTTATTTCTAGTTATCCTTCCCCTACCTTTGTGGTTCCGTCAGTGTTGTGTGTGTGTGTGTGTGTTTGAGGCCTTGTGTGTGTGAGTTACTTTCTTGAGTATGTCTGAGGCCCCAAAGTTAATGTTTTCTAAGTGCACCGAGTGTGGCCATAAGATGTCCCCAGCAGATGGCCACACTCGGTGTGTATTGTGCCTTGGGGTTGAACACCTGTACTCTGGTTGTACCATTTGTGCAGGGTTCAACCCCAGGGCACTTGAGGACCGGAGGTCTAAGCTGATTCTGGTGGGTCTTCTGCCCCCGGATTCAGCTTCTACCTCCGGTCCTTCCGTGGCTCCCGCAGCGGCTGCCACTCCTGCTTCCCTCCCCCCGGCCGGGACTCAACCTCCCGCCTTAGGCTCAGAGGAGAGGGAGGTTAGGAAAGAAAGGAAGAGGGAGAAGCACCACAAGTGGTGGGCAGAGACCTCCACTTCGGCCCCTCCGGCTAAGCGGTCTTCTCCCTCCAGGTCTGCTGGTTCTCCTCCTTCTCGGATACGGTCCCCGTGCTTTTCACCAGGTCCTGAGGAGGAGGAGACCCGATCTCCTTCGAGGTCATCAAGGCGTCACTCCTGCCCTGCCTTGGTGGCCTCGTAGAGATCTACGAGAAGTCTCACAGGTGCAGATTTGGACCGGATGATGAGAAGATTCCTCCAGGCCCAACTGCAGATGGGAGTGCTCCTGCCTCCCCTCTGGGGAGCTCGACCCCCTTCTTTGCCCCGATAGCTCCTTCTCCATCCCGTTTCCTGGGTTCGGAGTCTTTGGAGCCAGGGGTGTGTCGGCACCGATAGTCTCGGGTACTTCGGCACCGACACTTCCCTCGAGTCTGTCGGGTCCATTTTCTTGGGATCCGAGCTCCCGGAGCCGAGGGCCAAGCTTAGGATCCGGCGGTATCGGTATGCCTTCGGCTCCGTCCGGGTCGAAGCATGCTGGTCTGTTGGATCCGATCGCTTCGGCGCCGGCCCCGATCTGTCCATTGGATCCCAGGGAGAGTCTGCTTTCAGATCCCAGAGAGAGCAGCTCTACCCCGGCATTCGACGTGGTGGAGAGGGTTCTGTCAAGGGATTCCAAGCCCCTGACCCTTGCCACGGCTCCACCCTGCACTCCTTCTCAGTTGGGCCCGGCTTCCATCACCCGGCCCCAGGGACAGCCTGCTTTGACATCCCAGGTAGTTCCAGTGGAACAAGTTGCTGGTGAGACCTCCTCGGACAGCCCCCCCGAGGAGGTCCCTCACAAGCGAAGGTGCAAGTGGAGGCACCTGGACTCCCCCGAGTCCTTGACTGAGGACATGGATTTGGAGGAAGGGGAAGGCTCCCCAAGATCACCCCCCAAAGATGTCTCATTTGGTGACATCATGGAGATGCTCAGAATAAAGGGGGGGGGGGTGGTCTGCCCCAAAGCCTACCTCGGACGAATCCGTATTCCTGGAGGCATTTGAAGCAGGCCCGTCTACCTCTTGGGTGTCCCCTCCGGCCGACCCCCTGGTACACTTGATCACTACCAGGGCGTGGAAGGAACCGGACACTGTGGAGCCAGTCCCCAAGTGCCCGGACAAGATCCTTAGCCCACCCTCTGACAAGTCCCACTGGAGTAAGGGTCCCCCGGTAGATGCCATGTTGGTGGCAGTGGCCACCAAGAGGGAACTTGCTCAGGAGAGTCCCTCGGTTCATCCCCCGAGCAAGGAGTCTCGGTCGATGGACCACCTGGGGAAGCGGGTGTTTAGTTCAGCGACCTTCCCAGAACTACATGGCACACGTGCTCCGACTGCAGCGGGACCTTATCAAAAAGTACGCTGCGTCGCCCCTCCGAGTCCATGTTGGCGGAGGACAAACAATTGTACTCCACCCGGATGGCCACTCTACGATCCATATCTAACTCCTCTATGCTGCTTCTGTCTCATGCCACGGAAGGAGCCGCTAGAGCCGACGGAGTGGGCCTCGTTATGAGACGTCAGGCCTGGCTCCAACACGGTGATTTCGCGGAACCCTTTAAGGCGTCATTCGCCAATGCCCCTTTTGATGGTTCTGCCCTCTTCGGCAAAACCGTGTGAGATACCTTGGTCCAGAGCGAAAAGGACGGGAAGATGTTGTCTGCCGGAGTCCGCTTCTCTGCTCCCCAGAGGTCCTTTTCTAAGAACCAAAAGGGACAGAAGAAGATGTGGTTCCGGAAGTCGCAACAGTCCCGTCCCGCTCCGGACTCCCAGCCCTTCCGTGGCAGAGGAGGGTAGAGTGGACGCCACGCCCTAGAGGCAGAGGGGGCCCGCGGAACTTTGGATCCAGAGAACCCTTCTCGGACCAACCCACGCAACACCCCCGAGGGGTTGCCCGACTGCTCCACTCTGGAGGCAGTCGGGGGGAATTTCTCGAAGCACCCAGCAGCTTGGGAGTCCATCACGATAGACCGCTGGGTGCTTCGCATCATATCCAGAGGATATCAAATTCCTTTTTCTCGTTATCCATGCAGCCCCAGATACCTCCCCGATGTCCCACCCAAGCAGAGGGAGGCCGCAGCAATGGAAATCCAACATTTGCTGGAAAAAAGAGCCATCCAACACGTCCCCCCAGACCAGTTCGGGTCCGGGTTTTACTCCAGGTTCTTCTTGGTGCCAAAAAAGACGGGGGACTTTTCCCTGAACCTGTCAGTAACCAAAGAGAAGTTCTGCATGGTCACTCTTCAAATCCATTCTCCCCCTTTTGCGGGAGAACGACTGGATGTGCTCTATAGACCTCAAGGATGCGTACTACCACATTCTGATGGACAGGCGATCCAGGAGGTTCCTCCTCTTCCGGCTGGGAGCCAGTCATTTCCAATTCAGGGTCCTCCCCTTTGGTCTCACCACAGCCCCCAGGGTGTTCACCAAAGTGTTAGCAGTGATAGTGGCCCACCTGAGGCTCCAGGGAATTCAGGTCTTCCCGTACCTGGACGACTGGCTCCTGACTGCCCCGACAAGGCATCTACTCTGTACTGCCAGAAACTATTTTCTTCGTCTAGCTCCCCGGCTGGGGATCACTATCAACATAGAGAAGTCGTCTCTTACTCTGACTCAGACTATAGACTTCATAGGGGCCAGACTGGACACAAACAAGCTCCTAGCTTTCTTGACCACAGACAGGCTATCCCTGGGGCTACATGTGCAGGCCCTTCTACAATCTCCAGCTCCACCGGCAGAATTGGTCCTGAGGGCTCTTGGCTCGATGGCGGCAGCGATCAACCTATTGCCAATGGCATGTTTGAACATGAGGGTCTTTCAACAGACTCTCCAGGTCCAGTGGTCCTTTCTTCACTACCCTCTGAGCCATCCCATTCCCCTCAGCAGGGCCTGCAAGAGAGCCCTCCTATTGTGGCTCCAATCTCCAGACCTTCAGCAAGGATGCCCTTTTTCTATGACCCCTCCACTAGCCACGGTGGCTACGGACGCCTCCCGCCTCAGGTGGGGGGGGGCATTGTTCGGGCAGGACAGTCCAAGGCACGTGGGACCTCACTGAGACCTCACTGCATATCAACGTCCTAGAGATGAGGGCAGTGCTGTTAGTGTTGCAAGCACTTCAGGACCTTCTTCCTGTAGGAATGACTGTGATTCAGACGGACAACATGCCGGTTGTCTGGTACATCAGCAAACAGGGGGGAACCAGGTCTTACCCACTCTGTCGAGAGGCCATGAGAGTGTGGGAATGGGCGATCTCCACCAACAGCTTTCTCATAGCAACGCACATTCCGGGATGGTCCAACATCCTAGCAGACAAACTAAGTCGCACCATCCTGTTACCATACGAGTGGTCTCTGAATCCCAAGATAGCGAATCGGATCTTCGCCAAATGGGGACAACCCTGTTGTGATCTCTTTGCCTCTCCCTTGAACACAAAATGTTATGACTACTTCGCTCTCATTTCCCCCTCTGGGGAACCCCCGAGAGATGCTCTGGTGCATGCTTGGCCTCCCGGTCTTCTTTATGCTCACCCTCCTCTTCCTCGAATGCTGAAGTTTCTTCAGAAAGCCAGTCGGTTGGGGAGCAGGATAATCCTCATTGCCCTGTTTTGGCCTCGTCAAACCTGGTTCCCTCACCTTTGGTCTCATCTGATGAATCCTCCTTGGATTCTGGATCCCCGTCTGGATCTAATATCCCACCCCCTAGACCTCCCAGTCCCGAACCTGGACAACCTCAAGCTCACAGCTTGGCTGCACCAGTTCCACTCATAGCTAGGACTCCCGGTATCTCTTCCCCAGTTAAAACCATTGTAGTAGTTGCGCACAAGCCTTCTACTAGAAAGATCTATAGCAGCAAATGGAAACGTTTCTCCATTTGGGCAAAACGCAAAAATTTGGATCCTTTTACAGCTCCTCTGCCCGCTGTATTAGACTTTGTCAGGACTGTTTCATCAAGGAGCTAGTTCCTCCACAGTCAAGGTCCAACCAGCAGCTCTCTCTCATTATCATGTTGGAAATGAATTGGGTCCTTTGATCACCACGAAATTGTGTAAGACCTTTTTGAAGGGCATCTTTCTGCTCAGACCCCCAGTGAAGGCTGTAGTCCCTCCTTGGGATTTAACGCTGGTGCTTCAGGCCTTGACAGATCCCCCATTTGAGCCTGCAGCTTCCATAGATCTTAAATTCTTATCATGGAAAACGGCCTTTCTTGTCGCTATCACCTTGGCTCGAAGGGTCTCTGAACTACAGGCCCTCTGTGTAAAACCCCCATACTTGACCTTTCACAAGGATAGAGTTTACCTCAGGACCAATCCCTCCTTTCTTCCCAAAGTTGCCTCTGAGTCAAATATTAACCAGTCCATCAACTTGCCGGTCTTTTTTCCTACCATAACAAAGGGGAATACAAATTACACTCATTGGATGTGTATAGACAACTTCGCTTCTACATCCACAGGACATCTGATCATAGGAAATCCGACCAGTTGTTAGTCTCTTTTGCCAAATTTAACTTGGGTAAATCTGTGTCTAAAGTCACACTCTCTAGATGGATTTCACAGTGTATCCTTTTAGCATACGAAAGTTTGGGCAGGCCCGCACCTCAGGGAGGTCCATGCCCACTCTATGTCTATCTCTGCGGCTTTTAGAGCTAGAGTTTCTTTGGATGATATTTGCTCGGCAGCCACTTGGGCTTCATCTCATACTTTTATCAATCACTACAAATTGGACATTATCTCCAGAGGGGGAGCATCCTTTGGCCCTGCAGTGCTCCAGAACATCCTTCCATGAAGGCTGCCCAAGATTCAGGTAGCTGGGGACTCTGTCCCAAAGGTTGCTGCACAAATGAAGTTAACTACTTCAGATTAAGAAGTTATGTACTCACCATAACGTTCCATCTGAGTAGGTAAACTTCATTTGTCAGCAACAGACCCTCCCTCCTGCCCCCTCACTTGCGAATGTTCTCATACTCAGGTCCATGGGTTTTACCCACTTATCTTGGGATTAATCATTGCTAGCAGTTTCTGCTGTTGGGCAAACTTGACCTGGGGTCACTCAGGGTTGGCAGGGGATTATGGGTAGGGGAGGAGCTTGTAGCTCGGATCTAAAGCTGTTGAAAACTGCCGGCTCGGATCCGAGGTCGGATCAGATTCCCAAAGGTTGCTGACAAATGAAGTTTACCTACTCAGATGGAACGTTATGGTGAGTACATAACTTCTTATTCAAACTCAGCTTCTCCACAGGCTACGTACCCATAGAGTGGCGCACAGCAGCGGTTATTCTGCTTCACAAAGGTGGAGCTACAACAGACCCGGGAACTATCGCCCTATAAGCCTGACTAGTTTGGTCTGCAAGGCTATGGAGCGCATCATCATGGAACTCATTAACAGAGACATTGGGAACCTCCAAACACTGGACCCTACCCAGTTCGGCTTTGTTAAGGACAGATCATGCCTCCTAAACCTGGTGGACTTCTTTGAGACAGTTACCAAGGCTATAGATGAGGGAAAAGTGGTACACACAGCCTACCTAGACCTCGCAAAGGCCTTCGACACCATTCCCCATTCTGGTATTATAGACAAGCTCACCAGCCTGAACATAAATCCCTACGTCACAAGATGGGTTGCCAACTGGCTCATGGACAGAACCCACATGGTGAGAGTTGCGGGAGCTAGGTCAGACTCTAAATCGGTTACAAGTGGAGTTCCCCAGGGCTCAGTCCTAGGACCACTCCTGTTTGGCATATATTTCTCAGAGGTACAGGCAAGCACAGGAGGACTATGGCTGACCAAGTTTGCAGACGACTGCAAACTAGGGGCTATAATTGACTCTCCGGCTGACACAGACATCCTCCAAAAGGGTCCCACGGAGACGGATACCTGGTGTCAAAATCATGGCCTCAAGCTAAATGCCAAAAAGTGCATAATCATCCCCTTTGGAAAAAACAAAATACCCACACACTACTACATAGTTGGTAGTCCCCTAAATATGGAAGATGTGATAAGGGATCTGGGGCCCAAGTAGACAGCAATCTCACCTTTGATCATCACATTGCCAAAGTGGTTAGAAAATCCTTCTACGTAGCCCCACCTAATCACAAAAGGGTTTGCATCCAGATCAAAAGAGGTCATTGTGCCCCTCTACTCATCAGACTCATCATAGAGTACAACACCCCATTTGGGATGTACCTTACAGGACACCTGCAACAGCTGGAAAGACCTCAGAAGTACCTCACCAAGAGGATCACTGGCCTCAAACAGATACCCTATGCAGCTCGACTGAAGAAATTACAGCTGTACTCGGTTGCATTCCGCTTACTCAGAGGTGATCTCTGCCTGACATACAAGGCCATGCCCAACCCAGAATTAATGGACATGCTCCACCTAAAGAAAACCTTATCCCCACAAGCCACACGTTCTGGGGATCTCAACCTCACCACAACAATAAACAGGACGTGCTGGAGGGATAGATTCCTGTCCCAGAGACTTCCCATGCTTTGGAACAAGATCCCAATCTACATTAGGCAGAACACCTCACTAACACTCTTCAAAAGAAATCTTGACGAGTGGATGGGAAACAGAAAGTTTATCTCGGGGATCAATTCAGTGGCCCTGCGAAAGCAAACACATTCTGGCTAGGCTTATAAATACCTTCGGGCAGATAGCCTAGTACCAACAATGCCATTATCAGAAACCCTAGATCACTGTTTGTACTGTGGTTATCATCTAGAGGTGGTTACTGTGGGGGAATGGGCTACAACTGCAGGATTTGTAACAGATTCACAGTGCATGGAATGAAAAGATTATGCTCCAAAATCAGAGAAAAGACAAGCTTAGTAAAAGGTGCTAAATGGGTTTTTAAGCAAATCTCACAACTGTTAATCACTAGTCTACAGAGAACAGTGGCAGGAAACCCAAAAAGAAAAACAAAATTTAAAATACTTCATTAAGGCCGTCTTTTCTGGTAAAATGAAGATTTTGTCCCCCCATCTGTTTTTAAAGTTTTTGGGCAGCCATGGTGGTGCAGCGGTTAACATTGCTGCCTCACAGCAAGAGTTTCTCCGGTTCAATCCTCAGCTGGGGTGCCTTCTGTGCGGAGTCTGCATGTCCTCCCTGTGGTCGCGTGGATTTCCTGCAGGTGCTCCGGTTTCCTCCCACATTCCAAAGACATGCTGTAGGTGGATTGGACACTCTAAATTGGCCCTAGGTGTGATTGTGTGCCTTCTGTGGAAGGTTGGGTGCCGGGCTGGCAACTCAACACCATAAACTCCACTGCCAATCATGAGCGGACAGATGATCTGCTCTGGCGACCCCTAACCGGGAAAAGCCGAAAGAAGAATAAGATTTGTTTTAAAGTTTTTGAGCTTCTTGACTCTGTTCTGTGGGGGCTATTCTCTGTGTTGTAGCTTTCAAAGCTGAGAAACCTTGGCACTTCTATGTTTTCTCTAATGCTTGTAGTGCATTTAAGCAGTATAAGCTGTATATGCTACAAACCATATGATAATGTCTTTCCAATCATAACCCTCTGTCACGTGTTCTTGACAATAACCTCCTGAACCTCACTCTCAAGGTGAATTTCTTGACATACATGTCTCAGACACTGTCAGCAGAGGTCAGTGACTACACAGTTAGCCACAGTGACTGGCACCCACGAGATGGGAAGAGCAGCTTTATTACTAATTGGGCCAACAGGTAGTGATATACCAAAAAAGAGCTAGCAAAAATAATACAACTTAAGAATCACACTCCTCCTTCCAGTGCCCCCCCCATTCAACTAACATTACAGCAAATTCTGATCACAACCTACACCCACCTTCACTTCATTACCATCTACTCTGACCAACCGCCTATCTACACTGTAGAAAAGCAGTTACGCTTGCCTACCAAAAAGGCTCAGTGTGCCAAAGCTATGAAAATGTCTCTATCCTATTTACAATTTTGAAGAAAAGCTGTAGAAACTGGATTCAATCCTTTAGCTTGCAAATAAATCAATATTTTTTTGAACACTGCCTGTTATAAAAGTATTTTTATACGCATGATGGCTTGTACTTAACTTCCATAATCTTCTTTCACACCTAACCTGTCCTTTTGCATTTGCACTCTACCCCGGGCAAAAACATTTAAATAAACAAATGAAAGAATGAATGATAAGCACCATTTACCACTATAGGAGTACAGTGGTGGGAGAGAATTCTCTACAGAATTATTACTACTTCTGTAGGTGGTGCAAGGAAGGATATCCTTGAAAATGAGCAATCTAATAATGCACAACAGATGGGAAATGGATGACTACGGGAAACAATTACGGTACATAGGAAGGAAGGGAATGGGTACTTAGGCAACAAGTAGGTACGTTTACTGTAAAAAGGAATGGGAAGGGGGAACAGTCCTACACAAGCTCATTCCTTACATTATTTGAGGGAGGTACCAAGCACGTATGTGCATTTTTATATATAAAATATTAATTATAGCTTATTAACCAGGTAGGTGTACTGGACTGAGGACCATCTTCAGCCATGACAACATACAAGTGAAATAGGACTGCACCATGAAACTGCCATAACAGATATCACATAAAAAGGAAGAGGACTGGCATTAAACATTTACATAATTAATATAACTACAGTGCGTAGAGAAGCACAACAAAACCTTTTTAAGCTGATGTAGAGAAGAAATATAAGAGTTAAGTCAATATGCTAGTACACATATTCAGAATGCCCTGAAAAGGGGCAAAATGGTTGATAAAGCAATGTGTCACAATGTTTACTAAGAGGACAAAGCTAACAATTACAGAAAATTTAGCATTGAAAGCCTTCACAAGTTACCCCTTCAAAAAGTAAACAATGGCATTTGGGCTCTGACAGATTTCTTAAACAATGGGTAAATTATCTAGTTTCCCAATATGCTAAGGAATGTTGTTCCACATAGCAGTTGCGGTTTTAGAGAATGTGTGAATGTAGGCCTTTGCACT